>NW_007578503.1:0-31370 GCF_000690725.1 Stegastes partitus | reverse complement strand
GGGGGGGGGGAGCAGTTTGTGGATGTGTTAAACAAAAGTGTAAATCTACAGAGCAGAGCTGATAGCGGAGATGTGGGTTTGCAATGTGATGTTTGGTTCAAGCTGCTCAAACGCTTGTTGGCAGCAAACAGTTTGCAGATGAGTTTAATTTAAGCAACTTTTCAGCATGTAATTTTCCCAAAAAGTTATCCAGACCGCATTACATTTCTTACAGAAGATATTTATTAATGCAAATTAGTCTCTTTTACTCTATACTGCGACATTTTTGGTGCTTATATTTTTTTAGCCACCAATTGGTGTCTGTTCTGTTCATTTATTTCTATAGAAATTCAGTATTTTGCCATTTTAGTTTGTGTTTAATTAAATGTTTCCACCTTTTTCTTTCTGTTTGGCCTGATTGTCTTCCTGAGTATCTTCTTTTTTTGTTTTGTTTGTTTTGACTTTTTCTTTAGCTTGCTTGCACTTTATACATTGTGTTTTTGAAAGGTGCTATTTAAATAAAGTTCTATTACATTGTATGAATGTAATGTATATCAAACTGCACCTTTACAGAGTCTTCTACGCTTTTATTGTGAAAGCAGAAATCATTGCGAGTCTAAAGTCTAAAGGAGAAACTAAAATAATCGTAAGCACGCGCAAATACTTGTCAATTTAAAAGAAATTTTGGAACTGCTGAATTAAATCTTTCAGGTGTTTCAAGATGATAGAAATTAAATGAATCTGTTGCTTTTCATGAGCCTTTTCCTCTCAGCAAAGTCAGAAAGCTTTTCTTTTCAGAATCCTATTAATCATAACAATATTCTCTTAGTCATACAGGACAGTTTCAGAATTGCTCAGGCGATGTCAAGCATGACAGGTATTTCATACAGCTGTGTTTTTTTCACTTTATATACATAACGAATGCATAAAATCCAGTGAAGACTAATCTGATATCCGTTTAATCTAGGGCAGGACTTTCCATGGGATAAAAAAAACAAAAAAACACAATATCGCCTGTTTCTTGTGCAGAGTTGCCACCTCATTTTGTCCTCGTGCTCACACTTTTTTCCTCTCCTTTCTCTTTCTCTACTTTTTTTTTTGGTTCTCTCGTTTGCACTTTCTCTCTGCGTGCAGGTGTGGGGAATTTTACCGCGCTTTTAGACTCAGAGGGTTTTTTTCCCCCCCTCCTGTTCAACCATAAACCCATCTGTGTGTGCACCGAATGTGTGAGTTGGATTTTCAACATTCAAAACCCTGACCTCTGAGAGGATGAGTTATTATTTGGAGAGCAAAGCGCTTGTGTCTTTTAAAACACGCAGAGGAGATGCATGAAAACGTCCACCCTCCAACAACCTCTACATTCCTCATGCGCTGCTTTTGACAAAAGAAAATCCACCTGCGCTGTGTGGAAATAATCAAAAATGAACTGAACATCTTCTGAAATCTGTCCTGGTGGATTGACTGTTTGGCACAGAAATCCAAACATCTCGTCCAATTTGTTCTTTCAGAGCTGCATAATGCTTAAAAATATATAGAATCAGCACATCTGATTGTGTCATTCAGGTGAGAAATACTATTAATGTCAATGTTTCTCACCACAATGACAGAAAAAAAACAAAACTTTTGGGGGTTTTGAACTATTAGATCTGGAAAGAATTTGTTGATTGTCACTGTGAGTTACGCAGAAAACAGAAATGACACTAATAGCACAATATGAATAATAAATCCTTCTTATTTCTCAAATGTCACCTTTCGTTGTAATAGTTAATTCCTTTATCTGGCTTGATTCGCAGACTAATGCATGATTCATAGACGGCTGTTTTCATTTGTCTTTGACGGAAGCTTTATTAAGTGCAATCTTGATTCATTTGATGAAAAAACATGACAGCCGTCGCGCTCAGATCTTTTTGTGCCAAAGCTCTTTGCTGCAAAACAGTTTGATTGCAGCCACTTGAAAGACTGCAGAGAGCCAAGGTGAATCAACCATTAATTCCCAGCAACTGTCCATATCTTTTTTTTTTAAATTTCCGCCACGCCAGGGCAAGGACGAATGTGAAAGAAACCGTGAATGAGTGTTTTTAATGTGCCATCTCCGTGAAATGTGAGATTAAAGACATTAGACTCAAAAGCACTCTGAAGGAGGAGGACGGGGGGCAGGCAAGAGAGAGAGAGAGAGAGAGAGAGAGAGAGGTGGGGGGGGCGCTTTAATTTCCGCTTCAGATATAAAAAGAGACGGATCTACTTAGTGTGTCATCTGAAAACTAAAGAATACATTACAGAGGGTTTTATCAGCATAAGGTCTTGTGAATTAAGGTGTGTGTGCATGTGTGCGAGCGGACGACTGCGTTTCTTTGCACGAGTGTGTACGTGAAATGCATATGTACGCGCGCATGTGTGCGTCCGGGTCAAGGTGGAGGGCTGTTATTACAAACAAGTGATGTCTGAGATCCCATTAACTCTTGTATTCAGCAGCAGATTTCTGTTCAAATAGAGTGGAGATAAAAGGCAGCAACAATATGCTGATAAATCAAAGGCCTTTCAAGTGAAATGAGACTACAGAGACACTGAGCGCCTACATTCACCATATCCTGACGCACTTAAAAAGGTGTTGATATCTAATTGTAATTTTTAAAGTAATCGCCTCTTTGAAGTAATTACATCTTTGATGTAATCAACAAATAGGATGCTTTATTATTCAGCGCTGCCGCCGTTGGTGTTTGACAGTGGGCTTCTTTATGTGTATGGCTGCCCAGGGCGTGCATGTACGTGGGAAACCTTGTCTAAATTGAGCACCAGCTTCACCGGAGCAATAAGCAGCAATAAACTGAGAGTGTTACCAGAATCATCACCATCACAGCACAATAAAACCTGGTTAATGCTAATAATTGATGAAGAATGCACACAACAGGATACTTGTGCTTGTGTTGATAGTTGCAAATTGCTTGCAATTGTAAAAAATATTTTTAAAAAGAGGACTTCGAGACGTGACTAAAGTCTAATTCGATGCTGCTGTAAAGTGCATCAGCAGTGAATGCTGACAGTGGCAGCAGCTGGAATTTAAACGTATGTGGACAGAAACAAATCAGTGGAGGCAAATCACCAGTGAAAGTGGGCATGACTCACTGAGATGTTTATTGTTTCTGGTTCATTCAAGATGAGCCAGACCTGCACAGAATCAATCAGCGGCCATCGCTGCACAGTGTGTGCCACTTTCTGTGCGATTTGATCCTGACTTGAAATTGACTTGATCCGGACTTGATCCTGACTTGATATGGACTTGATCCTGACTTGACATTGACTTGATCCTGACTCCGCCGTTGTTGGGCATGATGGGAAACCCCTGACTCTCACCTGATCTAACAGCTGATTGATGTAGATGTTTGACATTTGATGGAAACTTTACAGTTTTGTTGAATTGTAAAGATTCAGTCTGATTTTGAGGTTTTTTCTGTGAATTGATGTTTATCAGAGAGGCTGAATACAGTCAGACTACTGTAAGATATATATATAGCTGTAGTCTATTGTATATTCATGTTGGACGGATTTAGTTCTTGAAGTGCTTAGCAACATCAAAAGTTCTTGTAACATCTCTACAAATGTAAAACCCTGGTAGTCTGAATATCACTAGGGAAGTTGTTATCTTCTGCTGTATCTTTTTCAGCGTTTTCAGTTGATTTAAGCAGTTTCAGAGGGACTCAAGCACACTGATGTGATACTGACGTAAATGAGAATTCATGTAAATTAGGGGTTGAGCCAAGTGCAGAGATCACAGATCAGCTTTGTAGTTTTTCAATAGGCCTCTCTGTTATAATTAACTCTATTGAAGGCTGTGTCCAAACTCATACATGTCTGACAACATTTCAATAGATCAGTGTGTTTCTGTGACTTCATGTAGAGACTGAAGGCTGCTGGAAACCGTCCGTCTTGACCGCTGATTTTGAACATCACCCCCTGCTGCTAATGCTGCCTGTTCCCATCTGCTTTTCAGGCACAGTTCTTTCTCAGTTATTTTAAACCCTGTTCAGACTGTCCTCGCGCTTCAGACTGAGCACTTTCTGGCCTTGAATCCTAACCAGTGTTTCCTGTCGGCAGATGTATCATCATCCATGTTATTTGCCAGTTAAAGAAATAAGTCAGGGTTCAGCTGGTCACAGTTAAAAAACCCCGTATGTACTATTGATCTGTGCCATGAATTTATACCCCGGCAATTTATGTCAGCCTGCAAGGGTGGGTAACTTAACTCCTGTAAATTAAAGGGTGAGTGAACTTTTCACTCATCTGTGTGTGTCTGTCTGTGTGTGTGTGTGCACCTGAACATATGTGTAGCTCCTCTGGTTTTTTTTTCTTTTTGTACCAATAACGTGGCTGCAGGTTTCCGATTCAAAGATGCCGTAAGTGTTATTCAATCTTTTTAATGTGTGTGTCCCACATGTACATGTACACACTCGTCGGTCTCAGCAAAAGGTAATTATGTGTAAGTTATGTGCGTATGTGTGTGGTGGGGATGGGGGGGATTTTTTTTAAACACAGAGGGGTTGATAATTATGGGTTAAATGAGTGCTCTCAGTCAGCCTCCCTGAGTGTGTGTAAAAAAGGAAGGCACAGTGAAAGCCACTTCAAGGCCGGCTAATTACCCCGAGGAAGAGAGGAAACATAAATGGACGATTTTGCGGCTATAATGTTACAGCAAAAACGGCTAAATCAAACTCGGCACGTGAAGCGGTGCCGCAGCTACTTTTGAAGGCTCCTAGCAACCCCGCACAGATGTGTGTGCGCGCACGTTTGCGTCCATATGTGCAGAATAGGCGTCTGTATGCGTACTGTATGTGAGCTGCGTGCAAAAATTCACACTAATGCATTCTGTATGTGTGCAGCGTTCACACATGCTGCGTTGCTGAATATTGATGCTTTTGCAGCTACTTGAAAATTCATTTAGATATTTGTTGACGCTTGTTTGTACATTTACAGTCATGAGCATTCTTTGTTTTAACTGTGGTTTTGACTCACATGCAGGGAGCAGGTTTTAATGCCGTGTAACCTTTTATATACGGGCATTTTTGATGCGGCTCACTGCTGATGCTAACTAAACAGTTTTGGGATTTTCCCTGCAAAATGTCAATGCCGCTGCTGACGATGTAACACAGCGTCATTTTTCTTTTTCCTGGATAAAACTGTGCAGACTGTGAAGCTGAACACAAACGGATGAACAACCCTGCTTGCTTGCTGTTTGTTTTATATCAAGTGATGAAAAGGGTTGCTGAAGATTTATCTGAGAGCAGATTAAACACATTTAACCCTTAAAACCACAAGCAGTTTCTAGGCATTTTTAGATCCTGTCACATTTTTGTTCACTGTGGGCTCATTTTTGTCTGCAGCATAAAATCCTGCACCTCTATGGAAACAGAACAAGCCTGGCTAAAAGAAAAGAGAACTCTAGAATGTCATCTGGGCACTATATTGAAGATATAATGCCATAAATTAGAAAACAGCAAGAACGAAAGTTGAATTTCTTTGATTATTTATTTTACAGAAATTGAAAAATCCTAGAATCAACAATAACAGCACTTTTCTAAGAGCACGCAGGCGTTACATGCTCTGGAGAAAAATGGTGACTATATTATAGATGTTTTAACTTCTCGTTTGCACTGAGGAGGAAAGAATTCCTTGTTCTTTTTGCAGAATCTGATTCATAAAAATGGTTTACTTTTGGCAAATTAAAAGAAAGAATAGAATAGAGTGGTTTTGACGAAATATCATGATTTTAAGCTTTAGTTCAGTTAAGTTTTCTATCTGTATTGTATGTCACAGATGATTAATTCAAGGACTGTTGGAAATCTGATGACTCTTTCTGTTTCTACAGTTTCTGGCTCCGATAAGTCGTGTCAAACATACTTTCAAAACCCACTACAGTGTCAAAATCATTTTCAAACAGAAGGCATCATTTTAAAGACATTTACATTAGATTTAAAAACCTGCATGTGTTGTGCATCGTTTGAAGCACTTTCTTTTAACTGTTCCTGTTCATGTCATGTCTGTGTTACATAATCACCAGTTTCTGGCATTAGGCGGCAGTGTTAAAGGTAATTAAAAGCAAATTTTATTGACGTGGTGATTGTTGCATCCTCACAAGGCGTCTTTTATTGTTGGGATGTGAAAACACCTAAGTTGAAAGAAGGAAGTTAGTGATGATGCAAACACCACCTTTACCTGTTTTCACGGATCAAGTAACCGTCCCTGGTACACACTTCGCCTACTTAATGTTTAATAAGGCGTTACCATGGCAACGTGCATCTAGCAAGGACACTGGAATCATCGTCTTCTCGTCCTACGAGGTGATGAACTTTGTCGAAATCATCTTCTTCAAACCGCAGCGCTTCACCTCCCTCTCTCCGTCATTACGAATGCAGACCACCTCATCGAAACCACCTCCTGATACCCAACACTACCTGCTCTCCTGCACCTTCCTCCTCCACCCGTCTGTCCGTCCAGCCTCGCGCCTCCCCCACCCTTCGGCTCTCCAGCACAGAGGCAGCGCGTTTTGTTTTCATGTGTCTCTACATTAAAAGCGGTTTTGGCAGTTTGATCTTAGCTCCTCTGCTAGCCGTGTAGCATACACATGAGGGTCCATCTGTGTGTGTGTGTGTGTGTGTGTGGTCAGTGAGAGACTTGAAGATGCTGACGGATAGGAAAGGAGCTGTTGAAAGTGTGTGAGTGTGTGTTAATGTGGAGTGTAGCATGTGGAAGCTCTGCCTTTAAGTGATAAGGTATCCACTTTGTATCTCAGCAGGAGGGCCGGCAACTAGCACCAGATCTGGATCCTCTGTAGTGCTGATGTTACACACTTCACACACGCAGACACTCATGCAAATGGGCCTACACACACACACACACACACACACACACATATATTTGTCCATCTCAATGTACAAAACAGAAACTTTTCTAAAACATATCTCTATACATGAAAAAAAATTTTACTTTCCACCAAGATCCTAGAAGCTCATTACACACGTATTCATGCATGCAGATATGTCCGTTCACACTCGCACAGACAAGCACATATTTGTACTCCCACAGAAACAATTACGTCGCCCAGTTCAAACACACATGGCCCGGTTCAAACATATGCACTGTAACTCTGTCCGAGGCCGCCTGGATAACTGCCTCCAACTTTGCAAACCGCTGTGACATATCGTATGTCAGCCAGCATGCTGTGAGCATTAGCAATAACTGGATTTCACGTAAGTTATTGAAAGCCATTTGTAAACAGAAACATGAAAGCAAACAAGCTCGCACGCAGCCTCACTTGATCATCAAAGGCTTATCGATCAAATGGTCCTCCTCCTCCTCCTCCTCCTCCTCCTCCTCCCTGCTCCACTGAAAACCAATGGGAGCAAACTACAGCCCATCTGTTTTGTTCCAAACCATGTTTAAAACGTCCAGCTTTCTTCCTTTTCTTTCTGCCTCGTACATGTGTGTGTTCTTGTGCGAGCGAGCGAATGCAAATGTCCCCGCGAGTGTAGGTAAACGCCGAATTACGAGACACTTACATTTGCATCTTTATGCGATCTTCTGTGGGTGATTCAGTTAAGAGAAGAAAAGAGATTAAAAAACTGAGATTTCTCTAAATCTTTTCATGTTGCTTGGATGCATCTTGTTATTTCTTTTGTAAGCAAGTGAATGAAAGGAAAACAGGCATAATTGGGGTGTTTCTTTGATCGTGTTCAGCAGTCTTTGGCTGAGTCTTGAAATCTTGCAATGCGGTTGCCAAACACTGTAAGTAATTACAATAATATTAATATTAATAAAATAACCATGTTTGTTCTCTTTTTGCTGAATTTGTGGTCAAATTAGGATAATAAATCTGGCATCCTCAACACTCTTCTTGCCTCTGTTCACCACCACAATGGATTTGAATTGAAGGAGTTGTGATTGAAGTGCAGACTTTCAGCTTTGAGTCAAGGGTTTTTCAAAAATATTGCATTAAACGTTAAAGAAGAGCAACCTTTTTTTTTCCTATGGTCGCTGAATTATAAAAATTCAGGTATTATTTCTGTACTTGGAAGCAAATCATGAACCCTCTTGAGACGCTTTACTGCAGCCTCCTTCGATTTGTTTTCAGCAAATCAAAAGCAGCTCTTTTGGGTCAAAGTCAAATCCCTGACTCAGCCATTGAAGAATATTTCTTTGCTTTAGGATGCTCTTGAGTTGCCTTCACTGTATGCTTTGGGTCATCTGCACTGGAAAAACGGAGGGTCCATGTAAAAATGGCTGTAATGTAGTATTTTTGTTAAACCACTGAAGTTGAAGGTCTGCACTTAAATCGCATTTTTTTCAAATCCATTACAGTGCTATGCAGAGGCCTAATTGCAAAAACCATGACATCGTCCAAATGCTTATGGAATTATCAGCCCCGCAATCATTATTTCTGTCACTTACAGCTCTTTTTATCTTAATTAAGAAATGGGAAGTGGCTCCCTTTGAAGGTGAACATTAAAGTTACTGCTTCACTCCTTAGTTCAAATTTAAACCAATGCACGATTGTAATGAGTGGGTGTAAAAAAAAAAAAACACACAAAGGTGCAGCAAATGTCGCCACATTTCAAGTGCTTACGATAACTGTTTCAGGTAATACGGTTACACGGAGGCCACCCTGTGACTCACTTACTCTGCTGATGATGGGGGAAAAAAAAAATCTGAAAGCCGTGCAAAATGAGTGAATTCTGTCTTTTTTGTGTCTCGTCAACAGTCGAACAAAGTCTCGGTGGTGCAGCAGTCTCACGGGATGCATCCGCTGACGTCCCTCCTGCCCTACAGCAACGACCACTTCAGCCCGAGTCCTCCACACCTGCCCACAGACATGAGCCAGAAGACAGGTGGGGAAAAAAGAACACACTTATACCTGACTGTACACAAAAGACAGAAGTCGGTGGTGCTGAAGGAGACCCAGTAGAACACACACAGTCCTCATTGCTGATGTTAAACTCTTGTTAAAAGATGAGTTGGACAGATTTAAGATGCCTCACACACACACAGACACACACACATGCACGAATAAACACAGACGTACTCCAGACAGCTGCTAAATTGTTGCTGAAATCCTCGTCCACATACGCGCCGTGATCCGTTCGTGCTGTCGACACATCGTTCATCACACACACGCAGCACACACAGTCTCATTTTACCAAACACACACACATAAGACATGTCATATAACAAATGTAGTATATTCGTATTCCTGTCCCCTCTGTCTTTCATATACACAATATTTGTTGCCTCACACGTGGACACGCAAACACACACACACACACACACACGTACACACTGAGGCATGCACACAGTGTGTGTGAAGTGGCAGCACCGGCTCCGTCAGCCTGTGGCGGTCCCACGGCTGCTCTGAAGTGGCCTGCTCTTCTGAAGGGACCGCCAGCCGCACGCACACACACACACACACACACACACACACACTCTCGCAAAGATGGAAACAATTAGGGTGACAATCGCACAAACCATCGCAGCAGCTCACACAAGGTTCTCCTTAGCGAGCGCTGCACTTACAAACACACACTGCACTCTGTTTGGAAGTCACAAACAAACACACCCTGACATTTAAACACTATAGGAGTCTTTGCCCCGCTCGAGGCGAGGTCTGAAGGGTGGCAGAGTCGCTCGGTCCGACTGCGCGTCTCACATTTTGCCACCTCACTCTTGAATGTATCTGTGATCACCAGAGGCTGATTCATCAGGATTTGGGATCATTCGATGAACACATCACCAGAAAACGAATCATAGTCATCTTAGTGACAATTTCCCAGCATTCAACTGCTGTGATTTCAGTATGGACATGATTTTTTCCTTGAAATTTACTTTCACCTGAGGATAAACCACTTTTATGCATATGTGGTCATTTTTCTAGAGCAAACATCAGATTTAACTTTACATTTGTAGCCCTTTGTAATGCTCCACTCAGAACAGGGATGTACATGTTTGATGTACTGCGTCACAAACTTCTTCTTCACATGCTTGGCTATGTACCACAAATGCCACTGAAGGATTCCACTAGAGGGTTCACCACAGAACTCAGACCATAGAAAACAATAAACGTGGCACGGAATTTGGTTAAATAAATACTAAATATCAGACCACGGCAGAAGAAGCGTAGTTAGCAAAATGGGAAATGATAGAGTATGTACATACAGTACATTCCATAAATGCAGGAATGTTCTTCGTTTGTTCTACAAATGTAAAAAAAAATGATGAAGAACCTGCCATATTTGATGACTTAGGGTTGTCCTCCAATCGGAAGTCTGGCGGTTCAATCCCCCGCCCCTCCACAGTCAAAGTGTCCTTGGGCAAGACACTAAAACCCGAAGTTGCTCCCAATGGCGGGCAGCACTTTGCATGGCAGCTCTGTCACCATTAGTGTATGAATGTGTGTGTGAATGGGAGACATTGTAAAGCACTTTTGACAAAAGCGCTGTATACGTGCAGATCATTTAACAGACCATTTATGACTTGCTCTGTCGTAATAGCCCACAGTTTCATTTATGTAGTCTGAATTAACATTATAAATCATCTGAAAGCATTTCACATAGTGAAGTGAAGACCAAGAGAGAAACCCAACAAATCCAAAGATCCTATTTGAGCAAATGTTTGTCAACAGAGTGAAAAGACAAACGAAAAAACTTCTTTATCAGGAAACCTCAGGCAGAACCAGGCTCAGGGATGGTGGCCATCTGCCTTGACCAGTCGGGGTGAGGATAGAGGGGAGGGAAGACAGGGAAGCAGAAATCAGACAAACAATGTGTAGAAGAGATGTAAACACTGGGTGAGTTGGTAAGGCCAGTAACTGCTGATCAGAAACATGCAGCTCGACAGAGATACCTGCAGAGAGGAAAAGCACACAAAACACACTGCAACAGTAGAAGCTTAAGGTGCAATATTATGAAAAAGTAGGACATTCTAGTTGTAGGCATACTGCATGAAACAGTACGTACTCTGTAAGGGCAGGTTGTAGTACATATTTGAAATAAAATGGTAAAGAGTGCCGCCAATCATTTCAGCAGAGCAGTACGCTAACTCTGCCAAATCCCAGTACTGACCCTACTGTTCTGTGTTGTATCTTCTGATTGCGTAGCGTTATGTTCTGTGGACGTGTACAACTGACACTCTACATGAACACAGGCATCATGCACAAAAAAACACAGAATTCAGAGCAAGTATGTCTCTTTTTTTTGCATACACGAGAATCCCAGTTCAAGGTTCATCCAGGAAAGTCTGCTCAGACCTCTCCTTCTATACTCGCATGCAGCTGACAGTTACGCAGAGACTACGCTACGAGGACAGCAGTGTACACCGAATACATAGATGTCAACCTGCTGTGCATGCAAGTGGAGTAGAAACTAGCAGAAAGGCAACAATTAAGCATCTAACGCGCCACAGCTCTCCACGCGTGCATCCGCAAAGGAGCGTATAATCAAGGTTTACTGTAAATCTGACACCATGACCCTGTCTGAGTCAGCACTCAACGACCAAACCTCCTTCGCTCTGTCAACCAGCACAGGACACTATGTGACTTTACCGAACCAGTGTGTCTGTCTGGAATAAACACCAATTTAACAATACCAACGTTTAAATGTCACGTAACTGAAAAGCGACAAGAGAGGTGGAAAAAATGAGGCGAGACAAGTGTACACACGGTGGTAAGCGAGTGATTGCAGGAGTGTGTGCTCTTACGGAGAAATGAAACTTTAACATAACTTTAATTCAGTGATTATTTGATGTAATTCTGTGGTTTCTTAGTAAAGTGTCTGAGCTGCATTGCAGACTGGGGCTTTTTGATAACAGTAACAACCAGAGTCTCGTATGAATGGGAGCAAAACACATGTATGTGAAAAGGCTACAAGATTTTTAGTCTGTGCCTGGTAATGCAGCTTTAGGGACCAGTTGTGTTGTGGTAATGGTGGTGGCTTGATAATAATTACTCATTATGAAAAACTGGTGATGATGAAGATTATTCAATACAACTCATTACATCTTTTTTTCATGTAAGCACTAGACATAAAAAACAAAATGCAACTAACAAAAAGGGGAAAAAGAAGACTATATAAATGAGAGTGCAGGCAGCAGAGTTCTCCTGTGGTGTCACAGAAGTCACACTTTAACACAACTGAAAACCGTGAAATCGTCGTCCAGATACAGGAATGTGAGATTCACTGATCTTCTTACTCTGCATGGATTTTCCTCGGGAGCTGCTGCGTTTAAAGATTCAGGATCCCAAAGAGGATTTCGATGATGATAATTACAACAAAGCGAGTGCCTTTTTCCAGAGAAAACAGACATAGACAGGTAAACGAATCGAGCGAAGGGAAAAAAAGCAGAAACAAGAGATGAGCTCAAGTCTTTTATCAGCTCTGATTAGGTATTAGACTGAACCTGACCTCAGGCAATCTCCTGCCTGCTCTGTCTGGAAATCCCCCTTTTTTTTCCCCTCCCTACAAACACACTCTCCTTGTCTGGTCTAGACGCTGTGTGTTGGTGTGTGTTTGTGTGTGTATCCATGACTGACGCTAACACAGTGACTCAGCCCTTAATGACAGACTGAGCCACCTGCTTCTGACTTACTCAAACACACACACTGCTAACACCTGGCTGCTGCACACAGTCTTTCTCAGACCGACTTACCTGAACTGCGTTTCTGCTCAGAAACATCATGAAGCACACACACACATCATCTTACCTCACTCCTATCAGTCGTCAGCTGATCGCAGGTATGAGCTACCTCATCAGTGATGTCATTTCTCGGCACACCTTTCTGTTCTCCCGCATCGCTGAGCTCAGCGTGGATCAATATCTTTTAATACCTGCTGACAGAGAAGCAGAAGATTAAAGCTTCAGGTATGGAAAGCTGATCTGAGGCATTTCTTTAGTTAGAAACAGAAAGTCTTGGAGGCGCTGCAGTGGAAATATGAGGCTTTTTATATCAATAGTTGGAGGTTTTTGGAAGTTTAGAAGATCAGTTCCCAACTTTTTTTTTTTTGACTCAGGACTCTTCATCACTCACTGCATGTGTCATTCAACTACGCACCAAGCCCTGACCGAAAAGTTTCACATCTCATTTAGCTGACATTTTAGAATCGGTTTTATCGGCCAAATATGTGAACACATACTAGGAAACTGTCTGTGGTGTTTACTTAGCTCTCAGAGTACTTACACTCAATAAAACGTGCATTTAAACAAGGAGGAAGAAGATTGTTAAACTACTGGATGCAGCTACAGACATGTGCAAAAGAGCATGTTTTAAGAGTTTCAGTGTAAAGTACAGTGAACCAAAATTGAAATATAAAGTTCCTGACTCCTCATATACATGAGGCAGGAGGAAATCTTCTAATCTTGTGTTTTCAGTCTGTTTCGTAGCAGTTGGTTGTTTTTTGTGTAACTTTAACGTTCTAGCTGCAGGTTTTTTTTTTTGTCTGTGCTTTTTAATCAAACTTTAGTCAAGTGGTCCTCTATAATATCGACCACCAACTCTGTCATTTTGCACAAGTTCACATGCAGCCCCAACATGGCATCCCTGCAGCTAACTTATAAAGGCAATAGTGTGCACAATATGAATACGTTGACCCGTCCCACTGCGGACGTATACAACTGAGTCCTTCAAGCAAACTCCAGCGGTCTAGAAAAGCGTAATAGCAACAACTACGCATCCGTCAGTGGGTGTCAGCGACAGTGCGTCCACACGGGAGTGTAATCGAGGCTAAACACTCCGTCGTGTTTGTTTTTACAAGAACCTCGAAATATGACTTTAGAATATGAGCTTGTATCATCCGTCTAAATAGTTTTTCTATGTGAAAGCAGCAGAAAATCATATTACCGTGGTTTCTTAGCCTCCACCGCTCGTTCAACAGTATCATTATCCACTTTCTGTATTGTTACATTCGTAGTGGATGGAGAGAGAAAAACACCGGCCTGCTTTGGGGGAAAAAAAATAGGTTTGGCTGTCATGTTGTGTTTGGCTTTTGTGAAGCATCATTTGGAGTTTTTGTGTTCTGAAAAGGAAAAATTATGAATACGGTTGCTGTAATTTGAAGTCAGTGTCGTAGGATGTGTAGTAAAGTGAAAGGATAGCCGGACTAAGCTCTTCTCTAAAGTAGCATCACATCACAAAATCTTAATTTAGAAATACTAATAATCCAACTGCGAAGCGAGAGACATGTGACAAAGACAGTTTGCAATTGTGAGAGTTGGCCTTTGTGTTATCTTTACATTCACAGATGTATTTTTACAGATTTTACACTTGTTTTCTGCTGACTGACTGCTTCTCTCTTCTTAAATAGTGTTTTTGGCATCACATGTGCATGCAGGCGCACAACAGCACCTCAGCAACACAAAACAAGAAGCTATCATCATACTTGGGAGAACTTCTAATCTCATGAACTTCTCCCACTCCGCTGCATTATTTTGCTGATTATCTGCTGTCACAGTAATGTGTGGGTAATTTTTTTTAATACATGAGAATTATTCTGAACTGAAACTGTTTTAATTGTTCTTTGTAGCGAACAATCATCGAAGCACAGTCGCACATTTCCACGTCTGTTCACGCTTCTATAATTATTTTATCGCTTGTAATTTCCGCGCTCTGCCTGCTCTCTGGCGCTCCACGCTCCAGACTTTATTTCATTAATCAACCAATTACTTGAAACCTTTTTCTGGCCTTGTCTTTTTCCTCTAAGTCACCACAGCAATGATGTGTTTAAAGTTCATCGTTCTTTTCGTCCTTGATGTTGGTTTCAGCCAATAGGAAGTGAAAGAATCTCTGTGTCAGTGACCGACGCTGTGATAATCATGTTTTGTTTTGTTTTTTTTAAATTCTGTGAGCAGCGAAAGTTATGTTTCTGCTCAAAGTTGAAACTTTCTTCAACCGCCGTCATTGCATGTTGAGCTCGCAGCTCTCACTTTTTCTCACTGCTAAGTTTACTTCCTGTGTAGTTTCCATTACCGCCCACTGTCTGTTTCAGCTGCTGCATAAACACCAAAACTTTACCTTTAGTAATATTTTAACTCTACAACACCCCTTGATGTTCCCGTTAACCCTCTGATTCCTAAAAACCCACCGACACGTTCAAAAGGCACCAAAACTCCACCATTTACCAGATCTGGAAACAGTGAAACAAAAAAAGAAATCATCAGTTTTCTGAACTACTCATGTGTGACTTCTGGGATATGTCATCGAAACACCTGCATTCTACAGCTCTCACTACAAATAAACTCTTTACAACAGCAAGATTCTGTAAAATATAAAATTCTTGGCTCCTCGGCACAACTAAAAGGTGATTTAGCTGCAATCAGCGGTCACATGAGAAAAGATTCTGGAAATTTTCAGCTGGACTGCAGGCTGTGGTTTAAGTATGGAAACAAATAAAAATGCAACTACTACAATATCTATAGTCTATAGTCAGTATTATAACAGCTGTAGGCATGATGATTCTAGGTGTTTTTCAAACTTGTTGAAATAAATAAAAAAATCAAAGAAATTACATTTTCATTTTTTCTTTTTCTTCATTTATTGCCATATAACTTTGTCACACTGCACAACAGATAATTTGGAGTTCTCTTTCCTTTTAGCCGTGGTTGTGTTGTTTCCATGGAGGTGCAGGATTTTATATTTCAGTGTATAAACATGTCCCTACAACTGCTTAAGGTTTAAAGAGTTAATTTCCTCTCTTGCTCTTTGCATGCCTCACCTGCTTTATCAGAGATCTCCTTTCACCTAAAACCGGCTGTTGTAGGGTTAAACTCCTCTGGCATCAGAAGCAACTAGTCAAAAAACAGAAAGTATTTGCAGTTTTGGTGACACAAAGATCCTCCTAATCCCAGGTCTAAATTTAGCTCCGCCGCCGTTTCAGAACACGGCAGACTCTGTCACACCTAAGCCCCGCTTTACGTCATCGCCTCACACCGATACAGCGAGAGACTTCAAATTAGAGACTTGCGGTGAAAATGACAGGAATGCAAGGTACCAGTTTCCAAGGTAACCAAGGAGTTTGTTAACAATCTGTGGTTTTCTTTACTCCTGCTTTTGTGCTCTCATTGCTGCCGCACAACTTGGATCACAGCGAAGTGATAAGCGATAAGCTGTCTCGTAGTTACATAACACATTTTTGATTTGATTCAAACAAAATAGAGGCCAGTAACGCGTTCTTTTTTATTATTTTTAACAATGTTCTCACTGCCAAAATGGTACTTTTTGCTATATGTCTTTGTCTAATTCGTTGAATCTAAAGAATTCATCATCCTCTGCCAAAAAAAGTGTATGTTTTCACTAAACTAAAGGCAGCTGTAGGGCATAATTTACCAAAAACACATTATAATCATCCATATTATTGTAGCACCTTTCATGCTTATCATGCAGCTCAGAGTCCTCACCAATCCAGGACTGTCTGAGGCCGCAGTGACCCTCCAGTCGGGTTGTGTTTGACACTTTGCCATCCAGCTGGTCAGCTCAGTCATGTCTTCAGTCAACCGTAAGACCACACCGGAATCAAAAGTCAAAACTGCTCCCACTCGATCGAGCGCCGCCACTTGGTTTTAGCTGTTTTCAAGTTATGACTGTTGGTCCGGTCAATAGATTATGAAATACAGAGTGGAAAAGCAGAAGTGAGACACGTCTGCTGGCTCTAACACTGTCATGTGTCAAGACTGACGCTCACTGTCCTGCATTGTGTGTGTCCTGGTATTACTGTACGTGTAAACAGAAGTGACTCACCAGTTGCATATAGCATGCTTCAGTTAGCTCAGCCGAGGAACGTTGCATTTTAGGGTATTTTTAAAGTGTTAATAATAGTAAAGAATAATCAATTAATCTGTCAAGTAATGTCTGTACAGCCAAAGCATGATGTATCTTGAGCCACACTGTTGCACTGGATGACATGTTCTTTCATATTCATTAACACACAGTTTATTTTGAGTCAGTTCCACACAAACACACACTTCTCCACTGTCAGTACACCAGAGCAGCAATGTGTATTAATCATGTATTAATCCCCTGAACCACATCTTTACACCAAATTACACCATGTATCAGAAATAACCGTCAGGTTTTCAGCCTCTGATGGTCCTTGAAGTACTCATCTGTGACATGTTGTTCCTTCAAATTTTGATATTTCATCAAAATCATTTAATTACTAATGTCGCAATTAAAAAATCTCCAAAACTAAATTGTTTGCACTATCCAGATTCTGTACAAAAATTCTGGGCTCCTCCGTGCAGCTGAGAAACTCCCAGTGACTCAGCTACAACCAACAGTCATGTGACAAAAACTCAGGCGTTTTGGCTGAACTTGTATGAACTGCAGGCTGTGTTTACACAGAGCAGAAAGAAGGAAGTATGGAAACAGATGAACTTGTAAAATATCGATGTGGAGCCTTTTTTTTTCCAGAAAAAATGCGAGACATGTAATCAACATGTTGTCTCAGTTTTTGTAAGACAACTAGTCAAAGAAATTCAACTTGCTTCTTTTGTTTGTTTGTTTTTTAAAGATTTATGTCATTATCACTTTGTATACTTCCCAAAATACATTTTGAGTTATCTTTACTTCTAGTCATGGTTGTGCTGCTTCCATAGAGATGCAGGACTTTATATTGCAGTGAAGAACAGGCGGCTGTGGCTCAGGTGGTAGAGTGGTTCTTGGGCAAGACACTGAACCTGAAGTTGCTCCCAATGGTGTATGAATGTGTATCTACTCTCAAATGTACGTCGCTTTGGATAAAAGCATCTGCTAAATTAAATTGTAAATTGTAAAAATGAGTCCATAGTTAATAAAAATGTAGAAAAAGGCAGGAAACGCCCAACAAACTGCTTGGGTTTCAGAGGGTTAATTCACGGCTAGCAAAGGTGCTTTTTATTTCTGTTAAAAGCAGCATTTGGTAAAAAACTACAATGTTCACGTGTTTCAGGAAATTAATTACATTTCAGACCCATTCCGAAATATTTGCGTCCTCAAAGGACCCAGTGGCCTTTATGCATTGTTGGACACAAACATTGTTTGTTTGAGAATATTTTAGTTACTAAGTTCTGTTTTTTTAGATGCTTTCTTTTATTTTTCTTAATGGAAGTACAGTTTTCAAAGTTTCATTTGTACTGTTTTTTGTAAGCTTAACAGTGCTTCAAACCATAGATGCTGCTATTACAATCCTATTGGAGAAACTACCCTCTAAAGGAATTTGTTGCTTTTTCATGATTTCAGAAACCATTTACTAGTACTCTTGAGATGATATTCTATTTTATTCGTCACTTTATTTATCTCTAAAGGAAAAGTAGTTGTTCTGCAAAACATTTAAATCAAAAAATTAGACTTAAAGTGAGTGAAGGAACATTACAATCTGCACCTTTGAACAATGAGACAGTAAGTTTAGTTAAAGTAACGTAAATGAATCTAACAAGGTCACATTTCAAACTGGGTCCTGAATGGCTGTTTGTACTTGAGTAACCTTTTACATTTGCTTTTTTTTTTTTTTTTTTTAAATTGATAGTGAGAGCATGAGTCAGTCTGGTTGAAAACAACATGAGAAAAGGAACCTTTGTGTTGAATAAATTAAGAGTCATATTAGACATGATTCGAATAACCTGTAGTTTTACACTGTAAAAAACAGACTTTTACTATTACTCTGAGGTTTGAAGTTTACTCTTTAACTAACTGTTCCAGTATTTGAGTAAAACTTTGTCAGCACTCATTACCGCCCTTACTGTAACAAAACACTACAAAGTTTCTTCTGGTCTTGGGCTCTTTTATGTACACCACACAGGCTGATTGTCAAGTCATTTAAAGGCTCAGATGCTGCAGCGCTTTCACTCTCAGTGGTTAGAACCACCACAGCACATTATCAGTGCAGGAATACTATTTTCAGCTCTCCGGCACTCATTTTAACATGCACACGTTCTGATACCGAGCTCACGCAGAGCCACTTTGACTCAAATGGTTTCCCTTTGAAGTGTTTCCCGAGACGCTGACATGGAGACCGTGAGATAGTTTGCTGTAGTTGTTATTAGATGGCCGCTTTAAAAGGGGCATTCCAAAGAAAACTGCCCCATTACTGCCGCTAATTTTCCCCTTCAGGTTTCCCAAAAGCAGACGGGCCCGATAGTGTCAAAAGCTGAGGCATGAAAAAAAACAAAAACGTGACTTACAGAAACCAGCATCCTGTTTCCATCACATTAATGTGTGACGATCAACTGCTAAAATGAAACTTGTGTTTGGGATTTCTGTTTTGATGCTTGCCAGACAGTCATTTTGGGTAATTTCGATAAAGGATGTTAAGCTCTCCATGTCAATATCACAAGAACAGATATCATTTGTAGTTATTAATGCTGTTATTTATGCTGTTCAGCCATGTTCTTAACAGTTAATGTCTGCTCATCATATTTAATTCCAAGAAATGTATCCATTCCCTTTATACAATATTAATATTAATACTTGCCTAAAGGTGCACACAGATTGACAGCAGCCCTCTGGCAAAGCAACAAAATGACTCGTGTTGGTGTGTTTTGGTGGTTCTGGTGAGAAGATGAAGCTCCGTTTAAAGGTAGATGTTACAGGGTTTTTTTTTATATATGTTTTATCCCTGAGACAGGACTGTACAGCTGCCTTAAGTTCTCATGGCAGCAAATCTTTCACCTTTAGTTTTTAACTGGAGGCAGCACGATGCTTCAGAAGTGTCTGGAGTTGACAGTAAATATGTTCTTGAAATAATATTCCTGGATGATGTGTGTTTTGGCAACCAGATAAAATAATTTGTGGTGTTTTGTTCTTTGATTTGGCATCGCAGATGACTCAGATACACAGCATCAGTGAGTGTTGCCTTAAACTGAGCATACTTTATCTTTCCACTTTGTACGTATTGCAGCTGGCCTTACATATTATGTACTGCTGCATGCATTATGGATACAATCGAGGCCTATTATTCCTCCTGTCTCACACATATTCGTTGCAGTCTTCAGTGCAAAAGTCTTTCAGTGGCTCAAGCTTGTTTAAACTTATGCAAGACAGCTTGACCTTCCTTTTAGTGCACTGGGGGTTACAGGTCAGAATGGCCAGAAAGACATGCTGGCTTGCACACTGTGAAATGCAACAGGATGTGGCAAACTGTATGGCGTCACAATGTGGGTATTAAATGGTAGAGAATTCAAAACTCTGTCGCTGCTCTTGTGAATGAAACAAAACGCTGTTGTTGCTGAATGCATCTAAATGTGAGTTGTTTTCAGCTTAGTGAGTGGATGCACCTTAGTTCATTTATGACTGAGTTTTTAGCTACTTAAATGTGTACCTTCACCATTTGAGCAAGGAGCCAAGCATTCTCTAAGAGTACTCAATTTTTTGTGCTGATTATTCCACCGGGAGAGCTTCATGTCCATCCAAACCGCAGACGAGCTCCAGCATTGTCTACGATGAAAAATAAATGATTCTTCCCACTTTGCAACTCTGTAGACACTAAATCTTGTACTTCTTGGCTTGACTGATGCAAAGCATTGCCAAATGATGTAGCACATTTTCTAATCTAGCACGTTTTGTTATCAAAAGCCTCTTTGTATTGCTGCTGCTGCTGCTGCTGCTGTTGTTGTTTTTGTGTGTTACTGTGGAGAACTGTTGTCTGAGCGTAAATGCTTTGTTTCCAATAAATGGAATTTACCCTGATTAAGGCCTCGATGTACTGAATCTGTTTACGTGTGTGAGTTCAGTGGATGCTGCTGAGAAACTCCTCCATGATGTAACTGTGACTTATGATCGGAAGATCCAAAAGTCCCTTCTGCCTCTTTTACTACCGTCTGTGCATTTGTAGCTTATGTATAGACTCATGTAGTGGAGCTCTTAACCACTTAAATTTGTTTAACAGACATGCTTGTGGTGACTTTGGCTGACATCTACGGCAAATGTCTTAGATATGCAGTTTACTGTCGCAGAAGAGTAAAAAAAACAGAAAATATTCCATTTTAAGAAGCTGGTATCAAAGAGTTTTGTCACATTACTTGAACGGAATATTTGCCGATTCATTTGAATAGTTGACAACTAATCAATTATTTGTTCCAACTCTAATGAAACATGAAACCACATCAGGACCTCTCTGTTAGATCTGGAACATAAAGTAATCACATTTGTACATATATACTTTAATATATGGTTCAAACTATCAAAAAAATCCCAATCTGTGTTTCCCAAAACCCAACGTGACTTCATTAAATGTGTTGTTTTGTCCACAACACAAATATATTCAATTTACTGTCATAGAGGAGGAAAGAAAGCAGAAAATAATTCCGTTTATGAAAGTGGAACCAAATAATTTTGACTTTTTGCTTTTTAAAAAATGGCTCAAACTGATAAAATTAATTATTTTTTAAAAGTTGCGGCTCAGTTTAATAGTTGACAACAAATCAATTAGATCAAAATCTAGTCCGCAAAACATTTCTGTGTCGCCGTAAACAAATTTGATTCATGCTCTAGCAATTAGTCTGCTTTAAATATTACACTCAAGCTTTACTGAGTCTTATAAAGCTTCATCTTGGGGTTTTTCAAAGAAGAAGAAAAGTGATGCAAGCTGAATAATGGAAACAGTAAAACAATTTGAAAAACACTAAATAGACGTGACTAATGAGAAACTAGGTTTGACAGGATGGTGTAGGATTTTCTTGTCTATTTAAATTATGTTGGAGCTTCTGATGAGAAAAGATGATTCAAACAGTCATGCAGGGGGTAATGTGGGGGATGGATGCATTAAGAAAAAAAAGGATGAGAGAGGAAAGAAAAGAGCCGAGGTCTGTAATGAAGGAGGGAGGGAACTGGAGAGGTAAGAGAAGGGTGAGAACAGGGCCAGAAACACGGAGTAAGTGAAGTCCGGACAGTGGAAGGGGGTGAGGAGGAGGAGGAGGAAGGGTGTGGTGGGACGGACGGAGAGATGGGAGGAAGGATCGGAGCGGTGAGACAGGTCGACTGACTCAGTCACATTCCTGTCATCCAGATTTATAGCAGCTCGGGGTCCTGAAACAGGCCCGGAGCCGCGGCCAAATTACAGTCATCTGCAGCATTCCTCTGTTGCAAACACAGGTTAGCAACCGGGCGGCGCTAAGTGCTAGGTGCTGCCTGCTGACAAATGACTTCCTTTGAAGGGCACCAAAGAGAGAGACAGTCGACAGAGAGAGAGAGAGAGAGAGAGACTGGATATTTACTGTGTGAGGACACAGAGTCTAGATGTCTGTGTTTCTTTTGTCGGAAAACATTTTTGCTGAAAGTAGAGATGACGAACGGTTGTTTGTATGCATGTTTGGTTCTGCGCTGTATCTGTTGTTTAGAATGTGGACGCTTTTTCCACAAGCCTTAACTCTGGTAGAATAAACCAGTGAAACCGACTCCCAGTGGAGGGTCCACAGACACACACAGAGTATAAAACATGTAGTGGGCTGGGCCAGGAGTGACCTGAGTTAAGGGCATTTCTGTTCTTAATTCCAGGTTCCCAGGCTGCTAATGGTCCTAATTGCTCATCAGGCCTGAGGCTATGGTCAGGCCCGCTGACCTGGCCTGATGTGTGTTTAAGGCACAACCAGGGAGGGAAATTGTACATAGCTGCATTATGCAACGAAAAAAAAAATGTGATCGCAATTATGTTAATGTGTGTTTGTTTGTGTGTCCTCCAGGAGTCCACAGGCACCAGTCCCAGGACCTCTCAGGGTATTACTCCCTCTCTCCAGGTGGCGTCGGCCAGATCACTCCCTCCATGAGCTGGTGGGTCTCTCTCACACACACACACACACACACATTGATTAATCATTTGTGTCATTTTCAGGTAAAAAATGCTCCATAAATCACCTGGCTCCGGCCTCTACACGTCAGGGTGTCTGTGATGTCTTTTTCTGAAACCAAACAAGCCATTTCTAGAAAATACTTTTTTCACTATTTTGTGACACTTTACTGACAATATAATCAGCAAATCCACCATTGTTTTTGCAAATAAAACACTAGTTGCAGCCCTGAACTGACGCCACACACTGATGTTGATAATAACCGAGTAACAATATGTGGAAAGTGAAGCAGCAAGTCTGTTAATTACACAACTTCACCCTTCAGATATGATTGTAGATTGATTTTTTGTTAATAGTAAACTGAATATATTTAATGTTTGGACTGTCGTTCACTTTTGATTCATTCTGCCTCACTGGCATTTCTCTGCGGTGGTGTTCTTACCATTAACCTCTAACTAACCCACAAATATTCATTTTTCAAATAGATTAAAGAAGCTGTCATTTTCCCCAAAATCGTTCATCATTTCCCAACGTTGCGGACAGATACACACTCTGACCTGGGTCACTGCCATATACATACATACATCATCAGCTCACCTGGTGTCAGAGCGACTAACCCATGATCCCGTTGTCATGGAAACCACCTCCTGTTTTTTTCAGGACAAGTAAAGCAAAGTCATTGTAGGAGTTGTTGGAGTATTGGAGTTAGCGCAGACGCTGTTGTTTTAGGACAGCCGGAACTGCACATGTAAAACCTCTTTTTGGGCTGTTTTTTGTAAAGAAAGTACTAACTTGTTAAGTAGCTGTCTTCTATTTGAGTCCATTTGGGTTTTTTTTAAATTTCCCATAACGCCAGTTCACAACATGTCATCTCAAGACACTTCACATAGTAAAGATGTTAGGATTTATACAGAGGAACCCAAAAAATCCAAAGTTTCATTTGGATTCCTTTTCAGAAACCAGTAGTCAGCAGTGAGGAGACAAAACTCCCATTAAATGTGAATTTGGAAAAACCTTGTGCAGAACCAGGCTCTGGGAGGGCGGACATCTGCCTTTCTTGGTTGGGGTGAGGGTGAAGGAGCGACAAGAGAGACAAGACATAAAGTTGGTGGCATGTAATTGTATGGAGAAAGGAGAGGAGAGTGGAGGAGCACAGTGCATCATGGGAAGTCCCCCCAGCAGTCTAGACCTACAGCAGCATAACTATGGGATGGTTCAGGGTCGTCTGAGCAGCTCTAACTATAAACTTTATTAAAAAAGAAAGCTTTAAACCTAATCTTAAAAGCAGATTTAGAATCTCCTAAACTGGGGCCTGATTCCACAGCGGAAGAGCCTGATGTTGTAACGCTCTGCCTCCCATTCTGCTTTAGGAACCACAGGTAAACCTGCAGTCTGACAGTGAAGAGCTTGATCATTAATGTATGTTAGAAGGATTTTAAATTGTGTCCTTGATTTTACAGGGAGCCAATGAAAAGAAGCTACTAGAGAGAAATGTGGTCTCTCGTGCTGATTCTTTATATGCTGGACATCTGCTCTTCTCACAAACATTGTTATCTTCAATGTAAAATTCACCTTTTAGGCAAACATAACAAACATACCCTTGTTTTATGTTCTACGGGCTCATAGAACTGGAGCTACATCCAGTGACTTGTCATTGTGTGGCGCTCTCGGTGTTGATGTCGCTGTAGAAGCTGTCGAATCTTCACCGCAATGGGAAGGGAAAGGCTGAAACAGCTGATTAGGGGGACGTTCCTGTAAACACTCATGCCACCTCACACTGCCTGGGATCCAGCAGTGAAACCGCCTTATCTGGTGGCAAGAAAGTCCTCGAAGTGCAGTGGAATATACGTAGCTTACAGACAAGATTCTACTCTTTTCAGAGGGAAATATTGTACTTTTTTTAATTCACATTTATCCCACCGCTTAAATTAATGATTATCTTTACTCTTTTTTTTTCCATATAAATTCATAAATTGAACCTCCCTATGCTTTGTGCAGCTGAAACAATTAGTCAAAGAATCAATCAACAACAGACAGAAAATTGGAATCTGTTCTGATGATCGATTAGGAGCAGTTGTAATGAGATTTGTCACTTTTTTATTCCAAAAGTTAAACAAGCCAAAAAATCAATCAGCATATTAATCCAGAATAAAAATAATCACGAGCTGCAGGTGAAAACAAAATATGAGCTAAAAAAAAAAAAAGCTGCAACCCTAAATCCCTGATTAAACATTGGTAGTAAAAATCTAATGACATAATGTGTAACAGTCACAGGAGAAGTAGTTCTTCACTTCTTAAACTTTAAGTACATTTTCATGATAATACTCATATACTTTTACTTAAGTCATATTTTTAATGCAGGACTTTTACTACTAACAGAGTACTTGTATCAGTACTTTTATAAAAGTCAAGGATGTAAATACTTCTCCCATCACTGTCTGAGTACTTTTGTTTCTTGATCTGAATCTGATTACCAATAAAGAGACTTTATGTGTTTTAAACCTGGATTATGCTACTGAGAAGACATCTTGTAACAGAGAGCAGTGAGCACGAGGACTTCAGAACAGTACCTTCATATCTAAACATGCAAATGTCAGTCTTCTTCTGGGAAATTGGCACTTTCATGTAGATTCTGGCCTTTAATGAACTCTCAAAGACCTCCGAACTATAAATAAAATACGCATGTATATTTATGGCTTTTATCCGCCACACTGTGTTTTGGTGATGGAAGGCCTTTAAGCTCGTGTTTTGATTTCCACTATAGTTACTTATGGGGCAGCAGCGTGGAAAAGCTCTGCAGGACGCCTAAAACGGCCACATCTGTTCCACATTGGCTCCGTTTCATTTCAGGTTTCCGTCAATTCGGAGTTGATTGTGAGCTCGCAATGTCATGCTGGTTGATTGCGAATGTATAATGTCAAACTTCCACTGATTTATGGATCAACACAAATCCATTTATTACAACCTACAGTATCTGTGCCTGGACAAATCCCCTCCAGGAATAGTTAAAGGCTTACATCAAATGTCATGGAGATTTGGGATGAAAGCTTTGAAAGTTTGTGTGTGCATTTGCTTACATGTGTGTTTATGTGTGTTTTTCATGTTTCTGCCGGACGAGCTGCGTGTCCCCAGACATTTCCCAAGTCTGTGATTTACAGGCCTTTTATCTGAAACACTTCACTATGGAGTTTCACAAGTATTATTAACGACTAATCTCCTTTAGCCCAGATTATCTGCTTGTTTTGGCCCCTTGTAGTGTGCTTCTTTGTTGGAGGAGGAGGATGGGAGGACATGTAGAATGAGCGGCTAAATGTCAAGCTGTTGTTTTCTGTTGTTCAGATTTTTTTGCCCGGTCTCGACTCCTGTCCCTCCATGACCACCGGCCTGTCGGCTGGTTGGTTTGTCGCCTCGGACCAGGAGGGTGTCAGGAATTATTTGAGATGTGTTTTGTTGTTTGTGATGATGCAGGGGGCCTCGCAAACATGTTGCATTATTTAATACACTGTGTCACAAAAGCCTCTTTATCTTCCATTGACCAAACAGCATAGCTTTAAGTGACGCAAACATTTAAAGCTGCTTTTTTTGGCAATTAAAAAGGAGAACTTAGCAAAAAGATAACATATAACCATGCAAAATACTGTAGTAATAAGTGATTTAAAACTCATATCGTCCTCCATCACTGAGCAGCTGAAATTACAAGTGCAGTCCGGGTGTGCCGACCATTATTTAATGAGGATTGAGTTGCAGTGGGAAAACAAAGCCAAAGTTCACGTTTTATGGTTACTTTTTGCTCCAAGGCAGTAAAAATTGTGCTGTCTGGCACTTTAACTAAATACCTGAAGAGAAGTCCGAGGCGCTTTCAGGGCCATTTTTGTCATAACAGTTGAAAACAAAGCATAACTCCTTTCTGTTAACCTGACGGCTACTAAACGTGTCTGAATGAGCACCTCGGTAGCTTTTCCATAAAAGTTGCGATGCAGTCTTACTGTTTTTAACCTAGTGGCATTTCTGCATTACTTTCAACACGGCATGAGCAGAAGGACACACAAGCGACATCAAGTTGTGTTTGCTTTCCACATTTCAGCCTCAGTACTGACCCAAAACCATCATGGAGAGCCCAAAGCAACACCTACATCAGTCACTTTGCTGTACTATTTCACATCTAGTACATCTGAAATACCAGAGTTAAGACAGAGACTAACAGCTCAGATTAACAAGACTCACTAATGACACAGGTTTTGACAAAACATTACGAAGTTCGGTTTGTTGCTTCCAGCTGTTTGTAGGAATCTTTCCTCTGAGCTAATTAAATACCTGCAGCATCAGAGAGCTGTGAGAATTGTCCACATTTAGACACAAGGAAGAACAACTGAAGCACCTCTCAATATGATTTATCAAATAGTAATGACATTTTGTACTTTTCTTTACCTCAGGCGGATGAATTGTCCCATGATGAGTCACGGTTTATTAGGTGCAAGCTAATTATTTGCCTCATAGCGGAACATCCTTGTGTTGGAGCTTCATCACAGCTGTCGGGATGTTTTCATCTGATAAACATCATGACACATGGACAGTCTTAGGAAATCATAAATGAACTATGCCATTAGTTATTTGAACAGTGTTGCGATCAGCTTAGATTCGGTGTTTTTTTTATTGCCGCATTATTATGAAGTACACGTCACTGGAAGTTGCGTCCAATCTCACATGTGTGACAAACATACTCTCTCCATCGCTGCCATGTTACGTCTGAATGAAGCCACGAGGAACATAAATGACAAAGACGGATGAAACCGGCGATGTTCTGTGTTCCATGTCTGAAAAACAAGGACTCGTGAAATCCGTTCCCTTTAGCCGACATTTGCTTGACATTTTCCAACTCGGTACCTCTGACTGAAGCTATCACTTAGCAGGGTGCGTCTCTCCACTACAAGTGACAACAAGGTGCTAAACGGCACGACAGAGCGGGTCGTCTCATTTCATTCCCAGCATACCTCCGTCCGGCCAAGCCTTTCACGTGGGAGGTGTTTTTCGTTTTGTTGTCACTCAAGAGCGAAAGATTCTAGTGGTGTTGAAACTCTTCTCTTTTTTTTTTTTTTTTTTGGCTACGCACCAAAAATATCACAAACTGATGGACTGTTTATTGGTTTACTGAGATCTGGTGCGCCTGAGGTGGAAAGCGGACTGACCGTTTAGTTTGCAGTGAACAACACTTGACCCGTGTTGTAGTGTGACCTCAGTTAAAACAGGATTACAGCATGAATGGTCCTCCAGGAGCTGAGCCCAGTAATCTTTGGATCTCATCCCAGCTGAGGGGTTTTTCTGCTTCTGGGCTTCACTGTAAGTTCCTGGAGGGGGATGAAGAATGGATACAGTCGAGAAGAAGAAAAGGAAGGAGGAGAACGTGAATGATAATGATGACTGTAAAGGTGGCTGAAACGGTAGATGTGCGTGTGCATACATTGAAACATGAGGAGGGGGGGGAGGGTGATGCTTACATTGGCTCTCAGGAGGTAGAAGTGTGGTTTTCTACATATCAAAGGCTCTTCCTTGCACCCCATCCCCACCCTCGACCTCCCACGGTGCGAGTGTGCGCTCCCAGTAAGCCACGTATTGACACACAGCTGTCAACAGTGCTGATCCCAACTTTCCACAGGGGGATCACCGCGCATCACCAGAGGCATTAAGCCCCGTGAATTAACTTTATGTAGGAATGATCAAATGATACGCAGGTCCTGAAGTTTATTTGTGGCTTTTGTGTTTATTTGTTCTATTTGTTTGTGCGTTAAGATACAGCAGTGTGAAATAGGCACAGATACGGTGAACAAATACGTGTCTAAACGCATCCGGAGCACAAAGAGAAACGTTTGTTTGTCTGTCAGCGAGATTGTACAGAAACTACAAGGCCGAATGTCATGAAATTGAGTGGAGGTGGAGCATGGACACGGGAAGAAGCAATACAATTTTGGTGTGGATCCAGACTAGTTTTGTCAAGAATGTATAACAGGGCATTTGCCTTTCCAGAAACACTTTGAAGTAATAAAAGATGAATAAGCATGTACTGGACTGACAAAACTGACCCTTCTTTTATATTCCAGCAAGCTAATCAATACCAGTAATTCAGTGTTTGTTAAGTAAAACCAAACAGATGTGATAAATGGTGGACAATATCTAGGTTTGAACTCTGTAGAATCATTTTCGAGTGTTCTGTTATCTGATTCTGATTTTACCAAATTAAACCAAAACATTTCTTTATCTATAAGATTATAGTAGATTTAAATTGGTCATAAGGGCTTAAAAAAAGCAACAATGTTTGACCTGTAAAGCCACATAGCGCCAACTGCTGCCGTCTCTCCCCTCTGCTGTGCTGTGGCAGGCAGAGCCAGCCAGTCTATCCTGGCCTGTCCCCCTGTGGATTCAGGCAGCCCTACTCCTCCAACCTCCCCAGCGCCTCGTCCTACTCCAGGTACCGTAGTCGGCCGGCCAGACAGAGCCGTGCCGCGCCAAGGGAAAAAAAAAAAACAAAGCGCAATGCTGTGCATCATCAACTCCTGTTTATAGCACACTTAAAATGCCTGAGCAGGAGTTTTCCATTCACCGTGGCAAACTCGTGTTCGTCCCCTCCATCAGATTTCATTGGGCAGCTGCTGTAAAAGTCCTATTGGAGCTAGTGTGCTGTAAACAGGACCAGTTCAGTGTTTTCACCAAAACAAGCTGAGTCAAGGCAAACTGAGCCGAGCCAAGCTAAACGCTGCTGCAGAATACGACAGGCTACAGACAGAAGCTCTATCAGGACAACTGCTCTTCTTTAGCGCTACTTTCAAGCTCTCTTCTGCTTTTTGTTACTTGTGTGTGTTCTTGATCACCAATAAAAAAAATGTTTAAAAATGCAAATGTTCTGCTAAATCTGCTAGGTGGACATACAGGGACATTTAAAAACATGCGTGTGACCCCCACTGTGGGTTTGTGCATTTGCAGAGTCAAATTTGAACCTAAACCGATGTTTAAAATGTCTACATGTGAACACAGAATGCGAGTCTCTGCTCGCAACACACAGATGCTGCGTCTGTTTTTTGGGTCGCAAACATGAGGCCTCGACCATGTAGACTTAACCAAGCTCTCGTGTTGTTTGTTTTAAACCTGTATCTTGTGAAATAGGTGGGGTTTCTTCACAATGAACCAGTGTTTAGGAACGCAGAATGAGAAAACGTTTACTGCTTGTAACCATTAATCATATGATTTGGATCTTTGATATCACAGCTTTAACCTGCATTCAGGTTGGGAAATTCTTCTGTATTCGCTATTTCAAAGCAGTAAGCATTACCTGACTTACATGCATTTATGTATTTGCATTGTTCATGATGCATTTCTGTTGTCAGTACCTGAGTTTGTCAAGTGCAGTGAACCCCACTTATGAGCTGCCACTCATTCATGCAGGTTAAAACAAACTGTTTTGATTATTATTTCACGCAGACGCTCACGAAGACGCCACAAGCAGCTCATGCTTTTTGCTGCTGCGTTTTCAGCCGCTCTTATCGCCACATTGTGTAAAAGTGCAGAAAAAAATGAAGCTAAGTCTCCCAGTAGTGTTAAATTAATAGATTTTGGATCATGCAGCATTTGGGGGAGTTACTTATTTACACTTATGATGCTTGTGAGAGCTCCGACTGAATGCGGGCTTCAAACAAGTCGAGGTCTGAGATGTGATCGAGTATTTTCCTCGCCCCTAAACGTCTCCCTCAGTAATGCTTGGACGCCCTCTAGTGGTGAGAGGTGTTAACGTCACTGCTGCATTAAAAAGTAAAGAATTAGTTTTGCTGCATTTAGTTTGTCAAATTGACAATATATTTGTTCTCTGGTTTAATTTAGCAAAGCACTACATTGATATAAAGCCCCTTTCAGCTCTCTACCAACAGGCTTTTCATGCTTTTCAGCTCATCGCTTCCCCAAATCTGCAGCTTTTGCTTCGACGCTCACCGTCCTCTCAGTGTGAATCAGTGTGTCTCTCTCTGACCTCACTTCTTTGTTGTCTCTCGTCTTTCTTCCTCTCCTCTGCTTTTTTTTCTGTTGCCTCCGCCAGGTTCCCTCACTCTTTGATGCTCGGACCGTCAGGCATGCATCCTACAGGGATCCCCCACCCGGCCATAGTGCCCCCTACAGGCAAACAGGACCACGACCAGTATGACAGGGGCATGTACGTGTAAGTATTATCAACTCTTTCACAAATAGCCCTTCTGTCATTACACTCTTGAAACTTATTCTGTTAAATCTTTACCTTTATGTTACAGTTTTCATGCAGATTAACTCCTAAATATTTTTGCCTGAAATTTAAATTCTTTAACAATTTAGATCTAAAATGGAAATTTTGACTTTCAAAACCAGCTGGTGGGTTTGAGAGGCACATTGTCTTTGAAAAGTGGTCAAAATTAAAACATTTATCTGAGGCAGGATCTGTGAAAAGAATCAGAATTGTCAGATTTTCAACTTCCCATGATTTTCACCAGGAAACTTAAAAATTAAAAATGAGTACTTTGCACTTTAAAATGAAGCAAAACTTTCTGTGCTCCTCAGCAAAATGAGAAGCTGGTAATTACTCAGATGTAACGGTA
>NW_007578502.1:350652-365294 GCF_000690725.1 Stegastes partitus | reverse complement strand
GCACTGGTGTGCTCGGACCCTAATTAGTTTATTGCCAAAGTGTGTGATCCTCTGCTTTCAGAGGGAGAGAGACGTCAGCTCTGCTCATCAGCTGGAGTCCAGTCCTCCTCCAGAACAGATCCAACTCTGGTGGGTTTCCTTCAGTGAGCTGCTCACTTCAGGTCCGTCCACAACATTTCTGTTGGGTTTCGGGCAGCGTCTCGACAAGCCACTCTGAAATAATGACTGACCAAGTGGATGCACACGTGTCTCCTCCCTGAGCCGTTCGTCTTTCTGGCACCAGCTATGTGCAAACGAGGTGCGACACAGCTGGAATAAATACACCACCACGGAAACAGGACTGACCAATCTGTGTGTGTGTGTGTGTGTGTGTGTGTGTGTGTGTGTGTGTGTGTGTGTGCAGTAAATAAAATTCTAATAATGAAAATCTCTGACATCTGTTGGTTCTCATCACATTATGCCACGTTGTGAATGAAACAGCAACACAGTGGACGATGATGCAGCTCCTCACCCCGGACGGCTCATTCTGTTGTCTGGACTCCTCTCGTCTCTTCCTCACCTCCTCTGCTTGTGTCTCAGGTGGGAGGGACTAGGACTAGGACATGAGGAGAGGAGGTGAGGGAAGGAATCGAAAATGTATAAACTGAGAAATGAGAAGAGGGTCCTGTCATAACACTCTCAGGTTGAAGTGGCGGCGCTGGGTTCAGTTTGGCACTGCTGCAGAAATGGAAGAAGATTCTGAATAAAACTACTGTTATGCTGAAACATCACAGCATCAGCAGTGAAGCTTCAGAACACCTTGCTGGTCACATCACCTGTCACAAGTTTCATGTTTACAGTTTCATTCACTGCATGGCCTACGGTGCTCTTGTAGTTTAACCTCCACCTCCTCCCTCCACACCCCACCACCCTGTGGTGAGGTTAGACAGCTTCACCAGCAGGGGACACGTCCCTCCCAACATCCAGCCACTAATGTGTCGTCACCATCAGAACAACGGCGCTCCATCGTGTCGAGTCAGTGATTATGGCACTAAGGGTTAACAGTTGCTCTCTGCCAGAAGTCCCGCCTCCAACCTAAATATCGCCCTCCCATTGGCTCTGTTGATTTCTCGCTAACGTACATGTGATTGGCCGTCGCTGCTGTCAGTCCATGTGCTTGTAACAGCTCCTGTCAGGCTGTTGGACAGGACAGAAGGCAGTGCACGTGTCTGCGAGTCGGGAAGACATCAGCATGAATATTATCATTATAATCACTGGTGTCATTTACATGTGTGTGTTTGGTAACTAGGATTTGAAGGATGTCACAGAAAACTGGACATAAGACACGTCTTTAAGTTACTTTAAGGGTTTATAACCGTAGAGGCTCAACAATACAGATCCTGAATAAAGCAGAGATGAGATTGTCCAAGTCGCCGCCGTGTCTTTAACCTGTAACACGGCAGAATGCATTAGAGTCTTGTGCTCTCTTTAGATAGTCATTATAAACATGTGACTGTTTGCTTGTTCGATCAGCTCTACATGAACTTATGAAAAACCCGTCACCTTCCAGGAGCGCTGCCTCGGAGCACTTTGTGTCTCCACCAATGTCTCCCTGGTTCACAGGAATCACAGACCAACACCTCGTTTTATCAGAAGTGAAGTTTATTTACATATTTCACAATGTGTAACGATGGTTTACGCTGAACGCTCAAAGCAGATGGAACAGGAGAAGAAGAGCTTAACAAGGACTGAAAACAGAGAGAACGCAGGTTAAAGGTGCTTCTCCAGTTACGGTACCTGTTGCATAGTTTGATACGGTTCAACTGAATACCTTTTCTAACGTTGTGCTGTGTGTCCCCAATCCAACAGCCTGAGACTAGAGACAACCCAGCAGCCAGACTGGGGCGCAGAGGGTCTGTAACGAGGCCTTCCATCAGTCTACAGAGTCTGAAACCTCCTCCAACAACTCAAGCAACACGTCAACAGAAGCTCCGCTCAGTTCAAATGTTTTCAACCACATCTGGTGCCATAAAGGGAGTCCACTGGATGACAGTCTGTGAGTCTCTCAGTAGACCACTAGAGGGCAAGAAGGAAAGTTCCTGACTGTTCAAATGATGAGTAAGAAACGGACATCCCACCCCAGTTACTGATGATGACTATAAATCAGAACTCTGAGACACCAGGTCAGCATCATACTATCATATATATCTGGGAATTATAATATAGTCCCTTATTATGACTCGGTATAAAATCACTTGTGTGTGTATATGCATCTATGTATATATGTGTACCTTATTGAAGTGGACGTGTCGAGGATGGTTGTGCACATCCCACAGATGACAGTCTTCAGTGCACACAGGTCACCAAACAGGCCGTTCAGCAGTCTGCTTCCAACGTCTACAAGTCTGTGTGCCAGAGTGGATCTTATTTATGTGTACTTACAGCCTCTGTCTCACAGTTCTGACCTACCCGTCACTCAGCCCCCTCAGGAGACAGAAATCACCACGTCTATGTCCTAATGAGGGAAATGCATATCTGTGCCATAATCACATGATGCTTTTGACTCAGTGACCCATGTACTGGCAGTCATTGTCCTTTTTTCTTTATTTAGCCATGCAAGTCACAAAGTAAATCCTCAGGTGAGTAGAAACAGGTGATTTCTTCGCAGCCTGTTACCCAGCAGCTGAGGGAACCCCTTACAGCTGCCAGATGGAACCAGAACAACCCAAAGTCTCAGTCCACATCAACGGGCCTCATGGAAGATCATCTCAAACACAGACTGATGTGGAACACACCAGTGATGGCAGCAGATCTGCTGCACGCCTCCTCTCAGGTAGCAGCTTTCTATCAGAGAATGTGTGACTGTTCAGGATCCGACACCCGGTTGTGTTCAGACAGTGTGAATGGATCTGGAGTCACACCACAGCCTGCCAGAGCACTGAGCGGCGCTGGGACTGACACAAACTCTAGAAAATTGTAAAAACGTGCCAAACCAGTGTTCTTGCATGAGGCCCGTGGTGTTTGGTTCTGAGCTGGTGCTGCTTGCTGAGTGAGTGCATCAGTGAGACGGCGGTGGAGACGAAATACGCTACAGGAAGCTACCTCTGGAAACGACCACGTCATCATCTGGGTCATCACTGCAGCACAAGAGTCCAAAAGTGAACCAAAAGCACAAGTTGCTCCACTGGAGCAGTCCTTCTGTTGTTCAGCTAAATGACACACTCTGAACACACCGGAGACATGTCGCCGCTTTACAAACACAAGCAGGAAGGAGCCGTGAGCTGGAACATGTGGACTGAGCTGTGCTGAGGACCGGGCCTACTGGGCTGTGCTCGTTCACACGGGTCAGGATACAGCTTGTTAAGTCTGGACTTATTCTAATGAAACCTCTGAGGACAGTAATGTTCACGTTCAGAGAGGACTGGTGGTTTCAGAGAGGAGAGAAGGAAGCCATCTCTAAACAGAGGAGGCTCTGCACCACCACCTCCCAGCACCTTCAACACAGTTATTAGGAGGTCTCTCCCCACAACGCTTCACCATCATGAACATCTTGAGTCACTGCTGACAGGCAGATTCACATCCTTTGTTGTGCAAACTGGCATCTCTACCACCAGGACTGCTGCTGTTGTTGGACCACCTGGTCTCACAGACGTTCACATCTCAGTCAGGTAGAACTGAAGAAGCTTCCTGGATGAGAGGTGAGACGTCTTCAGTGTTAACAGAAGAGTCCAGCTGCTACTGAAGCTGCCAGGATGACGTGGATGAATCTACACAGACAGTCGTCTAACGGGACAGATGTCATAAACAGTTGTTCGGTCTAAGGGCTGAGATGGTCACGCTTCACCAGTACTGGTCCAGTACCACAGCAGTGTCCTCTCCTCTGACTCGCTCATGTTGGTGAGACAATGTTGAACGTACAAACTGATGAATCTACTGACTGTGAAGCTGGAGGAACAGTCCATGTGTTTGGATGCATCGACAGCCTAACTGGTCCAGCTGTGTTGTTTAACTGGTGTAAAATCATGGAGGGCACAGGACTGCCTTCTCCTTTACTGCCTGCAGCGCTGCTCAGTGCTGCCACTGGTGGACAGAACTGGTGCTGCAGCCACACGTCTAATAAATCTAACACTTGTATATTTTTCTACTTTAATCGTTGTCCCTTCTACGTCTTTTTGGTGAGGATCTGTGACAAGAACAGGTTAATGTTCTGGACTGGGCACCAACGCAGTGGTTCTGGTCCTGGTTAGATCTGAGATCGTATACGAGCACAGAACGATGACTGTCACATGAACAGCTGTAAAAACATGAGTCTGTCCTCAGCAGTGGAGTCTGAACTTGTGCTGGTCCACATACTGGGAGCTGTACAGAACCTGTGAACGAGGCTGTGTGAAGCCTGTTGTTCCTCTGGAGGAGTTTGGTCGCGTGTGACCCAATAACCCTGATGATGACACAGAGGTGACATCAGGAGCGAACAGGAAGCCTGCCGTTCAGATGTGAGTGTGGACAGGACGGCTCAGTGGAGTCATGACAAGCAGAGCATCCAGTGGTTTGGGACCAACTCACACCAGCGTCTAACAGTCCAGATGTGTTGGCCTCTGAAGGAGCAACACTAAGTAGCTGCAGCAGCTCTGAACCAGAACGTTTAAACCCAGATACACAGTGTGTGTGTGTGGGAGAGGAGGCCGGAGGCAGCGCCATGGCGACGGCTCTATCCTCTTTCATCCTACTGCAGGAAGGATGGACGTCCTGCTGAGACAGTCAGGTGACACTGAGCAGACCAGACCAAAGACAAAGACCCCACGTGTCCCTCGCTCTCACACAAACACTTCCAGGCTCTTTAAGGAGCAGAAGTTCACATGCTGACCATCACACTGACATCCAGCATCAAGCAGAGGTGGTGGTACGTTCACTGTAGCAGCAGCAGCTGCTCAACAACAAACCATCTGCACAAAAATATGAAAAGGCTGCTGAAGAAAGTGTATAAATAACACAAGGTTAATAAATAGTTCATTAATGTAGTAGCTTTAAACTAGACAGTGATTTTCTTTCTGACTGCTTTGCTTCAGAAAAAACAGAAAAGACGGAATCATACTTCTCAATTAAGGTTTCATTTACCACATCTGTTACCATGACAACTCCACTGTCCTCCTGGACTGTTTGAACTGAATTCCTCGTTTTACCTTTCATACGTTTCAAATGTTTGTTGCAGCAACTGAAAAAAAACAAAGAAAGAACATCCAAAGACCAATCTGAAGGAGAAAAATGTTAAAACGTTGAATGCATGTGACGGACGGGTTCAGAACGATGGAGTGATGTTTCCTACAGCTGCTCCTGGCGCTGATCCGTCCTGCAGACTGACAGATGAGGGACCCGGGTCACTGCTGCAGCTTCTAACAGCACCAGCACTCAGTCAGCTGCAGAAGCACCGCCCACGTCTCTCCGTCCTCACCAGGGCATTTAAACGTGACTGAATGACACCTACGTGGTGAACTTCATGTATTTAACCTAAACAGCAGCTCTGTGTTTTCATGCAGCAGCACCAAGAAGGGACGGTGGTGGACGACCTGGCCCCGTGGTTCCAGTGTATCTGCTGATCGTTGGTGGGACGTCAGCATGCCAGCACCATCAGTGGTGTTCCTGTTCTCCCAGTTTGTTCAAGGCTGCGCTGCTGAGCTGGTAGTACAGAACACTGCAGGAGTGATTCACCTCAGTGACTGCATTCTCTTTACATTTACCATTAAAGTACTTCATCTCAGAACCAATTAACTGTCAATAGTTTCAAAAGGCTACAGTGAAAATACAGGCCATAAAAAAAGAAGACATACATGACCACAGAGTGTATTAGTGAGCTCCAATCAGCATGAACACGGTTAGAAGATGACTTGTGCTGCCTGACTGTCTGCAGCCATCCAAAGCACACTGCCAGAACAGAGCAGTGCATTAAAATACAAGTGGACATAGAACATACTGGAAACATGTGAATCAGAATCTCATAATGAAAGTTGTGCTGATTGGTGCACTGGGTTCTACTGCAGGGCCTTTATGTGTAATACAGCACAGCTGGACTGTTAGCTTCTAATTGAAATAAGAGCAAACTCCCTCCTGTTTAACTCAGAGGGAGGTCACTGCTCTGAACATGTGGGTGATGCTGCACAGCTGTGTGTTCATTCAGTCACTCTGTGAAGGACTAATGTGCAGCTCTGGGTCGCACTCATCACATCAGTGACGCTTCCTTTAAGAAGTGGCTGTCTGTTGGCATATGACAGTGAAACACCGCAATAGATGGTAGCAGGAAGGTGGGAACACAGGAACATCCTGTTCACCTCCATCAGCAGCATGCGGGACACCTGACTAAAGACCAGCATGTGACACTGGAACCAGAGAGACCGTCCACCTGAAACTAAGCCTCCGGCGCTGCTCACAGGAGGACGAGCATCCTGAGCTGCAGCAGCTCGTCGTGTCGTTGCATAACTGGACTACACATCTGTGATAAAAAATGGATCAAGAACTCATCATTAAGTAAAGAGCCCACGTTGCAGTAAAATGCTGGATAGAAGCGACGCTCATACACAATCCTGCAAACGTCTTTTTATAATGACGCACGTTACTGTTTGGAGGAGACTATTTCCTGATCAGCGTTAGAACGGCGGCTACAGTACCCAGCATTGTAGTGCACAGTGAGCGTCCATGTTTGATTCTACAGTTATAGGTGGAGGTGAAGGAGACGTGACATGTGACCACCGACCAGGTCCGTCCTCGAGTGTCTTCAGCTGACCGAGGCTCCCACAGTCACTGTGTACATGGATCCACAACAACCAGGAGGAAATGAAGCTGTGTGTGAGTGTGTGTGTGTGTGTGTGTGTGTGTGTATCTTCTGGTCTTTTCCATGAACAGGAATTGTATTTTTCCGATTCCTACATCCACAAACAGTAATCATTTAGTAGTGAACAGTTGGCAGGTGTTCCTCGTCTTCACCTGGACGTCCTGTACCTTCAGCCTGAGGGCCACGTTCCCTCGTCAAGGTTCATCTCCCTAGCTCCTTGCCGATGTTACTTCTTGTCGCTGTTTTGAAATATTTGTTCGTAGGATGGCGGCGGGTGGTTGCAGTACGATGGAGGAGGCGGGTAGGAGCTCATCATCATGTGGGCCGAGCCGGGCTGTGCTGGGTAAGCCGGGTGCGTCATGGGAAGCCCTGGGTCACCTCCTGTCATCCCATTGACCCCGAAGCCCTGCATGCTCCCCGGCTGCTGGGACACTACACAGCAAAGAGACACAGTCAGGAATCGGATCTACAGCATTCACATGAAAACCTGATTTCACTCAGAGCCACTTCACAACATAAACAGAGTTTCATCGACCTCCCGCAGAGTTCTGATGTCTTCATCCAGTGGAGCTGAAACTTCACTGGACATCGAGGACAGCAGCTCCGTGACTCTGACTGACTGTGGCGCTCAGAGACAGAAACAGGAAGGCTTTGCCGTGTCAGTTTGTCCCCTCAGACTGACAGGTGGATGGAAACACTGACCACACACTGTCATCCCTCATACGCCCACATAGTTCATCATCTCATCCAACAGCATACGGCACATTCCAAGACCTCCTGAAACAATTCTATCAAGAACTGAGTTCTGAGAATTGAGGACGACACTGTTTCCAAGGCGCCTTTAAGAGCGGATCCTGTTTGACTTGGTGACACCAGTGATTAAATGGTCACAGTCAGGGCTCTGCCTCGTGTCTGTTTTACTGCATAAATGACATTTAACTGAAGCGAGTCTACAGAGTGTCCCGTGTAACGCCGTCTGTGGGCAGCGAACACACTTCATGTCTCACCTTGGAATCCATTCAGCTGCTGCTCTCATTAAATCTCACTTTAATGCCTCGTTCTCTCGGCTTCATTGTTGAAAGTACCCCAAAAAATGAACACTTACACATAGTGGGTTCCTGCCACAGCAAATAATTATTGGTTTAATGATCATTTAATCTGACAAGAGGTACACACATCAAACTATCTGTACAGTGCCACAGAATTACTACAGATCATCTCCTCAAATGTCTTTGTTTTGTCACCAAATATCTTCAGTTTACGATGACAGAAAACAGATGCTCATCTTAGAACTGGAGGAAATGTGAAAAACGGTTCTAACACCGTTATTACAAAATAATCAGAACACTTGCTATTTAATCAGTGACCAATCAGTTAATCAGCTATGTGGCCGACCTGCTGGTGCTGTGACGTCAGTGATGCTGGACTTTTTGGAGAAGGAGGTAAAACAAAATCTGGCAAAAAGAAAAATAAAAGCACAACAAATTGGGACCAACGTACAGTCAGTATCCTGACAGGGAGACAGTTTGGTACGCCACCACAGAGGACTGAAAATGAAGCAATCAAGATATGATTGAAGTAAAAAAATAATTTGCAAGGTTCAGCAAGAATACTGCATGAACAGTTCAAGAGTTACAGCCATGGTGGTAAACAGCCTCTCCATTTTCACAGGCTCTGAGGTAACAGGACCATTCATTCATCAGTAGATTGATGGCCAGGTGTGGCCTGCTTCCTCCTTATTTCATTACAAATGAAGGACATTTAACGTCTCCAGCTGACTCCAAGTGCAGACTTTGCATTTATTAGCTGTTCATGGGAATGCGGCCCAACACGGACCTACCAGAGGGACAGCAGAGACCGTAGGAGTGGCCGAGGCCACTATCTGACGTGTTCTTCTAAAAGATGGTGAGCTCAACAACAGCTAAAGGCTGGAAACCACAGAAGAACTAGAGTTGATGCTACCAGAGTTGTGTTGTTGGTGAAGATAAACACCTTCACAGCTTCTGCTCCAGCAGGTCAGTGCGTCACTCGGTCTACAGACAGGAGACGCTGTCATGGATGCACATACAGGTGGTTTACCTCCAGGTTCATACCAGCCTTAACACTCACCAAGAGAAAGGTTAGATTAGAAAAAAAGAAGAGCTCCATTTATTTGGTGTCTTCTCCCATCCCACAAGGACAACACATCCTTCTCCTGAGTAGTGAAATGACCAATGTATTCAATCAAAATGACAGCTTTTCTTTGACACTACAGTACGTTCCTCTGTAGCATCTTGTTTGATATGTGATCGGAGAAGTACTTCACTTTTGAAGAGGACCTTACTTTGACCCGGGACGACGGAGCAGCGTGGCTTCAGCCCAGAGCGTTGGTGTCTGCTGGACACCAGAACTGTCAGTAACAGCTGGAGGATACGGCACACATGTCAGACACGCCTTGCTCTGCTCTTGCATTGTAAAAACCTGCTGGAATCGTCCTTTTTGCTTCATATTCTAACCCATCTAGCTACCACTCAGGTCTGGGACCCCGGGTTTAGTTTTGACCAACTTGTCAAACTGCCCACTCACCTGGACTGTGGTCTGGGTCCGGTGAGACCACCACCGTATCAGTCTGAAGGCAGTCCTCCAACCCAAACTACGCCACGGTGTCTCTCAAAGCACATGGAGGCAGTGTTGTGGATTAGACATGTGGACCTGGACCACTGTGCTAGCTGATGATGTTACTGCTGATAGAAGGATGAAGGAGCTGTGCTGTGGGCTCATGTCCACTAACATGCTGCAAATCTGACAGAGTGGTGCTTCAGCGTTCAGATGGATGACGACCAGGGACACTGTGAAAGCCGTCGTTCATGTCCACAGCTTGTAAAGGCAAAGACACGATGCTGCTGGATGGTCAGTCAGTCAGCTGATAGAACTGAGGACCCACAAACAGGCAGCAGCTGAAGGCGGCGACAGTAACGGCTGGAAGAACTTCTCAGTGGAACAAACTCAGCATCTGGTGAATTACAGAGTCCAATGCTTTGGGCAGCAAAGAATGTATAATCCTAATAATTATAATCACATTGTGTTAGTTTGTCTGATCACTTCTGAGCCTGTAAAAATCGAGGGACCACGTTAAAACCTGGTTGTAATTCCTAAATGGTTAATGCAGTCGTTGTTATTAAAGCCCTTTAATTAAAGTGGAAAGTCTCCACATAATCACAGGTTGATGGTTTCACTTCACGTCTGATGTGGTGCTGCACCGAGGCTAAACTGCACAGACGGAACCAGGTCCTGTGGACTCGTCTGTATGGACAAAGAAGGACAGTTTAGTGTAAACGTGTCCGAGCTCTCTGGCTCCAGCTCGTACACCACGCTCTCCATGTGCACAGACACTTTCTGCAGAAGGATGATGTTTGTCTGTCTGTCTTCAGCCTCCTGCTGCTGCAGCATCAAGAAAGGAAAGAGGCAGCCCGGCCAATGACACCACCTCCTCCATGGTTCGGGTCAGTGGAACTTTCCTCTCACTTGGTTTTCCATCACTTTGGTAGAATCTGACCAGAACAGAAAGCTTTATGGTTTGTTTCTATAATGTTCAGCAGGTTGCGGTCCAACCCTGGTGGTGCTGAAGACAGGTTTGTATCCTACAGCAGTGAATACGAGTCAGTCAGCTGCTAAATTACTTCTGCACAGCTGAAAGGATGAATCTATATCTATGTTATTCTAAATAGAGTGAGATAAAGGCTGCAGCCAGCTCAGCGCCGGGCTTTAATCTCAATAAACTGCACTCCAGTGGAAACACAGGGCTTTGGATGTAGTCACTGACACAATCATTTACCTTCTTCCTTCATTTTCTTTCTGTCTGTTCTTCCACGAGCACGGTTACATCAGATTCCTTATTTAACTCTTCTGGAATGAAATGTTTGGCCACAACTAAAAGCTCAGAGCGAGCAGCGTGTCAAGAATCATCAGAACCAGCAGCCTGTGATGCCGACTTTACTTTGGAGTTCATCAAAGACAGAAACTAGAAATAACTTCCTCCTCTGGGTCACCTTTCCAGATCCAGTCTGCCTGCAGAACACAGTTTTACTCTGTGGTTATTATTGGAGCGCTCCAGTCAATTTTCTGCTTGGCTGACTGACACACAGTCAAACTCCTGCATGTAATATTAAGACAGAGAGTTCATCAGCTGCCCTACTTCCCTCCAAAAGCTCAGGTTTAAAATGAAGGATCCTTGAAGGCCACAGTGTCGATCACAGCGAACAGGAGTTTGTCTAAAAGAGCAGAAAACCACCAAAGCAGTGCTGGAGACCAGAGGATCCTGTGTGAACACCAACCAGGACAGACACTGGTTCTGCCAGCTGGTTCTGTTTGGACCACTAAGCCAGCTTTGTCAGCGTTGTGAGTTTTGAGCAGCACAAAGCTCGCACAACCGTGTTCGTTACCATGTTGGAAATATTTAAAAAACACAACCTATCTTAACTTTTACAGACCCACTGTGACCTCATCATGTCTGGATTACAACAACATCCACTTTACCTGACTGATCCAGAACTCTACTGATCAGCCTCAGACTGTACAGAACCTTAAGCAGAACCAGGAGCCATGATTTCATCATTTACACTGAACCCTTGTGACCATGAGGCCTTCATGGCGTCTCTACTGGCTGCATCTCGGACCTCTGAGCACTTCCAGGTCTGTTGTCTGTTCTCCTCCTGAAACAAACTTTTATCTGACAGTCTTTGCTGATTTTACTTTAAATGTCTTTGAGCTCTCTTCTGTACCTGTTGATGATGGAGGTCTACACCACCGCTGCACACCTGTTCCACAAACTGCAGCAACAGCGGTAACATTAAAGCTGGGGCAGGTGAAAATTGGGAAGACAATTAATAAAAAACACCTCTTCCTCTTGTTCCCTCTCTGTCCTAAGCCCCCACAAACACAGGAACGTGGATGCACTGAAGCCAGTGAACACCTGCCCATCCCAGTTTCCTGCCTCAGTCTGAACGCCATCTTAGACATGTTGTGTGAACGCTGCAGCTCTGTGGAGTGAGCACCGTCTAATCAGGACACGCTACTACTTCAGTTCATTGCACAATTAGTTTTAATTATCAACGTCATTATCAGAACTCTGACAGAAGTGCTGTACCTTGGTCCTGTACAGTGAATAAGGTGAACATGGGTTGGCCGGTGCTGGTCGCTGCTGCTCTGCCTCCATGAGTAGATGCAGGCCCTGAGCCTGTCAGGTAAATATCTACACCTGCTATTCTGGCTCAGTTTGTGACAAATCATTTCTTTAAAAGCACCCCCAACACTCGTATGTTACGTCTAACATATGACAGATGCCACATGGGCTAGTTAGGATGGTCCAGCCCTCCCAAACCAAAGTCCTCCAGCAGCTTCCATCTCTGTCCTTATTGCCACTGTTGATGACTCTGTCAGACATTTTCTTAGTTATTCTATCAGCTGTTTGGCTTATGTAATGTCAGCAAATGGTAAACAATGTTGATCAGTTTCCCAAAGCCCAAGATGATGCCCTCAAATGTGTCATTTGTTCACAACCCAAAACCATTCTGTCAGAGGAGACAAGAAACCAGAACACATGAATACTAATCAGAGACTTGCTTCCTAAATGAATAATGACTTCAAGGTTTGACTTGATTAACTGCTGCAGCTCTGGTGCATATTGTGAATATTCCACCCTGCTGAGTGTCTTTTAGCTGGCGTATGCCCCCGTTTCATCTCACTGTCGTACCTGGGGTGGTGACTGGATGCCTGGTGAAGGACACGTTGAAGGCGGGCTCGTCTCTCAGAGGGGACGGGTACATCCTTCTGCGAATGAAGAAGCCGGCACCGCAGCAGAACAACACTCCCATCATCAGCAGAACCCTGAGGGAAAACCAACAGCTCATCAGTGCTGAGGGCTCCAGACTGGTAGGAAGGCAGGCAGCAGGGATCCACCGACACAGGAAGCTGCTACAGATGTGCCACCATGACCAGTCAACACAAAGTCCCGTCATGCAGCAGCAAGAGAGGACTACTATCTGCTCAGAGTTTGTTTCCCTCTATTGTGAAGCCAGCATTGCACAAAAACATTCAGTTCAATAACATCAGCGCTCCCTGTGGAGACGTGCTGACACCAAGCAGATCCTTCTGGCTTTAGAGATGTGCTCAGTGTGATGCTCTGTGACGAACTGCAATCTGCTCACATATGTCTGATGACCATAAAGTTCCCACTGAGCTGTGTGACATTTGAGGGATTCAGTGTAAAACCATTAACATCAGTAAGATGTTCGGAGATGCTTTCCTGTGCTGACCTGCTAGCAGAACCGACCCGTTTCATGGGCGCTGACGTCTCTTCATCGTGGTGACTCATTCTCGCTCAGTAGAAGTCAGAAAATACAAACAACTTAAACAAGTTTTTAAAAGTTATACTTCAGACAAAGTGGTTCTCTAACATATTTTGGCCCTGCTGATGCTAAAAACATGCATGTGTCATTTCCTCTTTAAAGCATGTGATAGAGTGGTCATGCTTTGAAAAGGCTTCCCAACATCACATCTGATGACAGCTGCTGGAAATGTTAAATGTCAGTTTGTAAAAATTCAAAAAGGTGTCCCACAAGGCTCAGTGTTGAGGCCTGCTCTGTTCACTCTGTACCTGAGTGTCACATACATCTCTATGCTGATGACACTGTCCTGTCCTGTAGTGTTCATCCTGCTGGTAAAGCCCTTCAGCGCTGCGTTGATCAGTTCCCCTCTAACCTGCATTTAGTTTCTAAGGCAGATAAACTAAATGCAGGTTTTAATCAGAGCCAACATATAGTGGTTATGACAGTCTTGACATCTTTACGAGCGGCACAAAGAGTCGCAGAGTAAGAACATCTGGATCGGAACTGACAAGAAGCTGACATTTAAACACCATGTGACCAAACTAGTAACTAAACTACAACAAAATGGGTTTCTTTCACAGGAATAAATGATGTTTCCACAGCTGGTTAAGGCATCAGTCAACATAATGGGACACTGTGTATTACTTTGGTTCTTTTCAAAAGTTTTTACTGAGCTTAGAAACCCAGTTCTACACAGAATGCTGCTGCAACCTGGAATAACAGAACCATCTAAGGCAGGGCTCTTTATCCTTTAGGGCAACTGTTCATTTCAGCCTATGTTATCTGTGTTCTTTCTAAGAGTCATTTGATTTTAAACTCCAAATGCTGTAATTATTATCATTTCTGTTCTCTTGACCCTTTCAAACAGGGGCTCTGAGGTTCACTCTTACATGGTGTGATCCTGGTCTAGACAGTGTGACAGCATGAGAGAGACATCCTGCAGCGGTAAACCCAGACCAGACTGGAACTCACCAGAAGTACCATAGTTTCTGGATGGACAGGGCTCGGACACAGCAGCGAGTCCCACAGCAGTCCTCATAGGAGCGACATCTGCAACACAGAGGCACACAGCAAGGCATGGGTCAGCAGGAACACAAACAACGGTACCGATGAGCCACAACGGAGCAGGGAGCGCTCTACAGGTCTACAGGTCTACGGGTCTTTGGGTCTATGGGTCTACAGCTCTGCGGGTCTACGGGTCTACGGGTCTATGGGTATACAGGTCTACGGGTCTACAGTTCTACAGGTCTACGGGTCTACAGGTCTACAGGTCTACGGGTCTATGGGTCTATGGGTCTACGGGTCTGCAGGTCTACAGCTCTACAGGTCTACGGGTCTATGGGTCTATGGGTCTATGGGTCTACGGGTCTACGGGTCTACGGGTCTACGGGTCTATGGGTATACAGGTCTACGGGTCTACAGTTCTACAGGTCTACGGGTCTACAGGTCTACAGGTCTATGGGTCTATGGGTCTA
>NW_007578502.1:347428-349358 GCF_000690725.1 Stegastes partitus | reverse complement strand
AGAGCTCCTTCCTGTCCTCCACCAGAGCTCCTTCCTGTCCACCAGCAGAGCTCCTTCCTGTCCTCCTCCAGGAGAGCTCCTTCCTGTCCAGAGCCTCACCAGTGGCCTGGCCTTTCCTTCGCTCTAACAAGCCTCAGAGCAACACACACAGGTGGACTGTAAAGCTGCCATTAATCACGCTTTCTGCTTCGTAAACAAAACTTTAAAGTTTCATTGTAAAAGGCAGACCCAGCAGCCTGGGAGCCAGATATTCAGAGCAGAGGCCAGCTGTGATGGATCCGTCTGTGGCGAGCAGCAGGAGCGCTGCATTAATACCGCTGGAACAATAAGAGGCGGCGTGTGATGGATGACTGTGGATAGCTGGCGTGACAGAGCATACCTCACACGCCCAGCTCCAACACCAGACTAGGGATGTGCAACCACGTCCCTGGAGGGTCTGCAGCCGATGGAGCCACAGACAGCAGCAGCCCGTCCACGCCATGGTCCTGCCACCGTGCAGATACATGATCCTCTGTACTGGAGGCGTCTTCCTCCTCACTGGACTGCTCTGGTTCTATCCAGGTACCACATTCACCTGTTTCTTGTTCCTATAAGGTCCTGGTTTGTGTCAAACTCATTACAATCCATTATTTGGTGCTTTGTTCATGTAAAAACTGTTTGAACAAAGGAATACTTCTACTCTGAAAGGTTAGAGGTCACCTGGTATCTGAGGTTATGGAAACATCTACAGCCTGCTGTGCTCCTCTGGAACACAAACATCATCAGACTGCAGTAAACAGACTTTTACTGAAACATGTGGGCAGCTGTGATGGGACTCAGGACACAACCTGACTGCTATGCAACCAAACATTCACTTCAGCTTATGGATCATAAATCTGTGTGTCAGCTCAGACTTCTCAGAGTAGACACAAGGAAGCATCAAACTAAACTTCATCTCCTGTTTACGTTTTCTCAAACCCCGATAGCACACGTATGACAGGAAAGTTGTGTTTTTGTTCTCGAGGTGCAGAAGTCTGACTGAGAGTTACAGGAAACAGCTGATGGCAGTGATTGGCTCAGAGGGTTGTTCAGCTACATGTAGCTCACAGGTCCATCAGGCTGCTTTGATTGTTTTTCATATTTCTGTTGAAGCACAACTCAAAGCAACGTCATGATGTTCAATACACTTTTATGTATTATTACTCTGGTTTATTTCAAGTTCTTTCAGTGACAGCTGTTTTCCTCCTTCAGTGGGAGGGCAGGAACACATCTGAGGACGTCCTGGTTGGTCTGTGTGCTGGTTTCAGGACATTTCCATGTTGAGGCTTCTGTCCTTTCCTCCGATCACAGCCTGACAGTGCAGATCCAGAAACACTGAGACTAAAACTAGCTCACCCTGATGATGAAGCCACAGGCTGAGCAGCACGACGTGTAAAGACCCAAAAGTAGGAGCAACTTCACCCCCGCTCCTCAGAACAGGACTCGGCTGTCCACCAAGAGACCCTTCCTAAAGGACAGCACTGTCCACACTCTGGGCAGATGTTTGAGAGGAGGAGCAGGTCGACGACAACAGATATTATCACCCAGTCCTGAGATGTGCCACAGAGAAAGACTCTGTTGATAAAAGCTCACATGGATCTTGACTTGAGTTTGAAAGTAGACATGTGGAGACTCTGAAGTGAACTAGATTTTGTTTTTGGCCTGATGGAACCAAAATAGAGGTTTTTGGCCGTTAGCTAGATGTTATGTTTGGCAGACCCTAAACACAGACCCACCATCCTCACAGCGATGCATGGAGGGCAGCACCGTGATGGGGGACAGCCCAGACCTCAGTGGCTGGACCTGGAAGGAGCTGTTTACTCACCATCCCTGAACAACCTGACAGTTATACAAAGAAGAATGGGATAAAACTGCTGTGTCCAGATGTGCAAGGACCTATCCACACAGGCTT
>NW_007578502.1:310771-346133 GCF_000690725.1 Stegastes partitus | reverse complement strand
ACTTGGCCTTGAACACCTCAGACAGTCTCTGTCTAACCATGGACAGGACGGCCTGGGCCTCCAGCACCACTGTGACGAAGCCTCCAGTTCTTTCTGGCCAGCACTGGTCACTCACACATAAAGCCAGACTCTGAACAGTCGTTTTTCACCTGCACACGATTGTCAGAAGGAACATTCTGTCTCAGAGTGATGCTGGAAAACTAGTTCATGTACTATCCGCAGCCCAAAATACCTGACAGTATTTTAGGTGTACAGCAACATCCATTGTATCCTGAAGGTGTCGACTCCTGTGGGAAAGAACCCGTTGAAGTGGAGACCACGGCTGAGAGATATTACAATAGAACCAAGAGATAAAATAAAATGGGTTAGCCCTGTTTTAACAGAGCCTTCCTTTATAATGTGGCCTCAATCAGAAACAGCAGAGACACTTTAAAGCCAACAAAGTTGGAGGTTTTAGGCCTACAGACACACATCTATCACACTGGAAACACTTCCTTTGTCTCATTTGTTGGCATGCATAGCTGCAGTCACTGAGGGTCTCCTGTGTCCTCTGAGCATCACCCCCTCCCCTCCTTTCCATTACTGGCTTTGGTTCAGAACACACTGATGCTGGTCAGCTGGAGAGCGCCTTTAATTAACCGTCTTTGAAATGATCTCCGTCTGTGAGAATACAGCCTGCTTTGTGGTGGCATATGGGGGATTTTCCACATTATCGTTGTGCACCCTGCAAAGAAGCAGTCTGGGACGGACTGAGGGTTTGAGAAGGAGGAGTGAAGGTGAGATAGGAGAGGATAAGGAGTGCTAAATGAAGCCATTCACACTCAGGGTGGCAGGCAGCGAACACACCAGCCCTCTTCACCGACGTGGACACATCTTCTCAAAAACAACGAGATGGACTCAAGTCTCAATGCAGATGAAAACATGCAGGATTTGGATGTGGTTATAAATAGATGTGACATTCACCCACATCACAGTGCTGTGCACTGGACTCTATCAACTCCCGGCAGGGCCAACAAATGCTCTCAAGAAATTAAAAGCAGCAGTAGAGCAGTGGCGGTTCTGTGAAGGACCTTCATCTGCAGGTACGACATCTTCTCACTCGGTCACGTGAATCAGCCTCTACAGCTGTCTGTGCTTGTTCTCTCTGTGGACGTCTCTGACCCCCAAAATCCTTATATTCATATTTATTGTTCTGTTCTGTTGCTGCTCTCCATCTACTATCCTCACTCTCACCCAACCGGTCCAGGCAGATGGCCGTCCTCCCTGAGCCTGGTTCTGTTGGAGGTTTTGTTCCCCTCTTTGGGGGGTTTGGTTCCTTCCCACCGTTGCCAGCCGCTTGCTCAGAGGAAGTCCAAAGGCTGCTCTGGATTGTTGGTTCTCTGTTTAACTCTGTGAGGTCCATAGCTGACTATGTTCAGGCTGTGAGACGACATACGCTGTAAACTGAGCTCTACAGATAAAACTGAATTGAACCGTCTGCAGCGTGACGACAGGACTAATCTTACTCCTCTGGTTTTCCTAGTAATATAATTTACAAGCCGTTAGCTTTGTGTTGCATTGTTTTTCAGTAAAACTAGATTTAGAGGTGATTTGATTAGCTTCAGGCTGCTGCATCTGAAACAGGCAGATTCAGCACAGAAAGCAGGAAGTCTGGCTTCTTATTGGTCACAGACACTGAAGAGGTCTGGTTGGTGACGTGTCCAGTGATGACTGGACTTTATTGAAGTGTTTTCTATCACAGCATCTTGTTTCATGCTGTTGGAGGGAACCACAGTCACACCGACACCATAAATTAAACCAAATAAAAAAGACAGAAAGCATGTGGTGATTTTAACACATTTTAATCTAATTAGGGACAATAAATGCATAAATATGTATATTTTTTGTTTCCATTCATTATATCTGGTGGTTACAGCTGTTGCGTCACTCTGCCCACCATTCTGCCTCCAGACTGATGTATCTCACCAGCTACAGGACAGATGTGCTGCCCTGTCAGACTCAAACTGCCTTTTATCTAACAAGCCATCACATTTGTAAATATGGACAAGAAATCAGATCCAGCCGGTCTGGCCATAACGTGTGCAATGAGGAGACATTGTTTATAAGTGTTTGTGGGCTACCGAAGTGCGAAATGCCATCGAGTGTTTTCTGCTGCAAACTCCATCCATCCATCCATCCATCCATCCATCCATCCATCCATCCATCCATCCATCCATCTACTGAGGGTGGATGCAGAAGAGGTGACAGAGTCAGAAAGAGGGACACAAACAGAAACAGGAAGATAGGTTATGTCTTAATGCCTGCCACAACAATCCGATTGGTTACACGTCACGAGTAACAGCCAATCCCTGAAAGCCACCGCTGACACAGAGGGAAGACGAGAGCATCTGCAGATCAGCTCTGGTGAGCTACCGGCCACAGCAGAACCGACACTCTGCTGCTGGAGAGGTGAGAAGTGTCCAGATACAAGCCACAGTCCAGAAAACCAAAAAGCTCTCATTCAGTACGCTGCTTTTGATGACCAGCTGTTGTCACCTGTAGATGATACGGGCTTTCATCATCTTTCAAGTGTCCTGGCGGCTGTCACCACATTATAGAAACCACATCACCACAGCTTGGTGAGAAAGCCCATCAGCAGCCTGTTGCAGCTCATCACCATCAGCTCAGCTCCCAGTGTCTCTCACCAGGTTACCTGTGAGCCAGACTGGTGAGGACTTCACTCTGCAGAGTCTTTCTGCATGCAGACCAGTTTGTGGGGTCAAACACCAGCCAAGCCACAGCAGCTGGACTGATATGTCTGAGAAGTTCTGTTCATGTCGTTCCCTGAGTAAAGCCAGCCTCCTCAGCCCGCCATGCCTCTGTCACAGCCTCCACACTGCTGACAGGGCTCTTCTGGTTTACAGATAATGGACATGTTGAACATCCCGCCTCAGCCCATCATATCCATCCATCCATCCATCCATCCATCCATCCATCCATCTATTCAGATGCAGCTCAGCCGGCCCATAAGGAGACTGCAGCAGGACAGGCCAACGTGCTGGAGCAGCATGTATGCTATGCTGTAGTCTGTCCTCCAGCAGAAGGGGCTCTGGGCTCTCTGGTTCCAGCATGAGCTCCAACAAGCTCACTGCTCACCAGTGGACACTCTGGAGGACACACCACCGGCTGGTTCTGGCTCTGGAGCTACTTTGATGCTTTGGGTCAGATGAGATGATCATCTAGAGATTTCAATTTAAAACAAACAAACAAACAAACAAACAAACACAGACACACACACAGACACACACACAGACACACACCTCTGAGCATTATTAGACCCGTCATGTTATCATTAAGTGCTCATCTCTGCGGTACTGAGCCAAACTGGGCCACTCTGCGGCCATCTTGGCCACGCCCCCAGAAGGTTATTTCAGGCTTACCAAACCAGGTCCACATCTACATGAGCGGGGAGAGTCACAACCGGGACATATAACTGGCATGTCCAGAATCACCGATTTAAACCACCTAAAAACTTTGGTAACTTTTCCCCAGAATCAGGTTTGAAAAGCGTTTTCCTGCAGACGGCTTCTACCAAACACGGGTCGGTGCAGCAACATGACTAAATACTGTCTCTGTCTGAGTCACCAGAGTGCCACGCCGGGCCACGCCGGGCCACCCCGGGCCACACCGGGCCACGTCGGGCCACGTCGGGCCACGTCGGGCCACCCCGGGCCACGCCGGGCCACCCCGGGCCACGTCAGGCCACACTGGGATCAATCCTGCAATCAGGGACGATGCTCCAGCAGCGGAGACACCGGATGGGCAGCGAATGTGTGCATCCAACCCCCATCTCTGGTGTCGTACAATTCTCTAATAGCTTTCTATATAAAATAAATAAATGAGTCAGGAGCAGCCCTGTCCCTCATAAACGCTCTGCTTGTACTTGGTGTGTTTACTGCAGTCATCTAGACTCCACTGCTCGGTTTTTTTCGTACAGCTCACTTCATTATGTCATCACACCAACTGAACAGGCTTCTGGAAACTCTGCTAATGTTGGAGTGATTTTAGGCTTCAACAAGTTCTATAAAATACCTTTTCTTGTTAAAGGAAACAAACAGGTAAAAGATTCATGGAGTCCCAGAAGAATGCAGTAAAAGCCGAAGCCCTCCAGGCTGTGAAGAGCTGGTAGGTCGGCTGCTCTGCTCACTCACACAATGGGCTGTTTGTCAGGCGGCTGGGGGAGAATGGGACCATACTGTGACACTTTGGCTGAGAAAAGATGACAAGAACACATGCACAGGGAGAGAGAGTGAGAGAAGGATGGCCGGGGAGATGTTCACAGAGGAGGACATGCCCTCTCACTGCTGGACGTCTTCTACCAACAGCACGCATCAGATCCTCACACGGGGAGCCAGGCAACTTCTGTTTTATCTTTTCATTAGAAGAGTCAAGGCCAAGCCGACGTTAAATGATGCCACCTCTGTAAAAACACACATTTTAAAGATTGCAGAGTCTTCAAGATCGAAGGGGTTCATCCTCATGGGATCACTGACAGACCGAGCAGCTTTGACATGATGATGGCACCAGGCGAAGTGTGATGACGGTTTATCAGAAGGAAAATATAAGTGTCTCAACCAAATGTCATGGAAATCCATAAAAATAAATAAAACTAAGATCCACAGTTGGCACCAGCTAAAAGACGGGACAGTCAGTCATCCTCTGGGGAGCATGAATGTGTGAAACCCAGCGTCAGCTGTCTGGACCCAACCTGTGAACTCATTGGAAGCTGGACATGAAGTCAGGGGATCCCCAGAACTATTGGGGCTCATCATCTGGGGAACATGGACGTTGGTATCGACATTCATGGTGATTGATCCAGTGGTTGTTTTAAGACATATTCCTGTCTGGCCTAAAGCTGAGCCATGCTGCCAGCAGGGCTGAAATGTGAAACATAAATGTGCTCGGTAAATCATTAGGAGAAAAAGATCATGGTCTTAACTGGTCTTAAGGTGCATGAACATGTCAGAGGATCAGATGTAATGAGAACAGGGAGGTCAGGCCCTCATCGTCATGCTGCAAAGTAAATACTAGAAGCTCACTAGAGTCCTCCAGTTCATCTTCATGAGAACATCTCTATTCATACAATGCTTCACATCAGCCAGACCTACTGAACGAGCACCAGGGCTGAACATGAGAGGACACACCACCGACCTGATGTGAGTACCATCCACTTATCTGCTTCCTCTCCATCAATACATCCACTTTCTGATGCTGCTGCCGGCCTCAGTGTTGCAGACTCTGATATGATCCTCCCTCTCAGTCCTCTCAATCCAACAGCTTTGAGCCTCTCATCTCACGCTCTCAGGCCAGCATTAGCCTTTATACGTCTCAGTTAACAGTGTCGCCTCCCCGTGATGTGGAGGCCAACAGCAGGCCGTGTGATGGACATACGATGTGCAGCACATGCAGAGAAACAGGAGAACACTGCAGCATTTACTGCAAACACTGGAACTCTGATACAGAAATGTAGAAAAGTGAAGTTTAATTTTACCATTTCAGATGTCGTTGCACTCCGTTTCCTTCAGTTTGGACCGAGCTGCTCTCCGTCCCCAGCCTCCTGCCAGCAGTGATCAGCGTCCAGCTCTGTTCATTGTCTTCCTCTAATTGGAGCTCACTGAAAGAGCCGACAGCAGAGGAAAGTGTCCCTCTGTGTTCCCGCGGGACAAAAATGACCATTACGTAACCAGACAATGTGTTTCCTGCTTTAAAAGCGGCTCAGATGGGTTTTGGCTGGAGGACGTTTGGGGGGATGAGCAGTTCAGATGCTGCACAGTAAAGCGTTAGACGAGCCGTGATCAGGATGTGTTGAGCCTCTGAAGCTGCAGGAGGCCACAAACCAGGCCGACAGGAGGCAGGTGGGTGAAGGCCGGCGCTACAGAACACCTCGCTGTGATGCACACTCAGATGAATGTTACTGCACTTTTCTAACACTTCACTCAAAGCATGAACATACCCTCCTGTCATCTGGACCTGAGGCCGTCTAGTCTGTCCTCAACTCTAAATCTGCAGACTTGACATAACAATGACCACAAAGAGGTTTTGAATGTCAACACATCAATATCAGCCTTTAAACCTCTTTCATTTCTGTCTCGCTGTTTCCTTCAAAGTCTCCTCTTCTGCTCGACTCCAGCACGCCGTTTCATCTGTTCTTCCCTCCATCTCCCATCCAACCAGCTCTCCTCCCTCCCGTCTCATTGATCTCTGCTGACCACACCGATGCCTCCACATCAGAGAGCAGCATCCGGCCGGCGAGCGTCGTCCGACTGCCGGAGTGCGTTTGGCCTGAAGTGGAGCCAACGAAGAGGAAACGGAGCAGCAGAGGGAGGTGTCAGGTGAGAGGCACATCCTGGTACCAGATCAGATGTTCCCATACAGATGCAACGCCACATTAGCTCCATACAACCCAGTAGCTAACCAGTCATGTGTACTCACTACAAGTCAGTGTGTGTGTTTGTGAGGTCCAACCAACACGTCAGACGGATGTTGTTCCTCGTCAAACACGACTCCTGCATGGTTTTAGTTGTCAGTCTTCTCTTTACTGCCTTGCTGGTGCACTGCCTCATTAGGTGGTTTATTGCCACTAATTGCTGATGACTGGATGTGGACTGCACCCCCACTCATGAACAACATGAGATCCACAGTACCGCAGGTAGCCGACAGAATAAGTTTGGGGAACCGGTCCAGTGAAGCTGCTGTGATCCGGTGGCCTGCACAGGTCAAACTGAGCCACAGCTCCTCTCCGTTGTGGACGCAGAGGATGAACAAGAAAGCATAGGCTGTAAAGAACAAGTGCATGTGGACTATGGCATGTGTTCCCCTCTTTACCAGGAACAGCTCCTCGTCACCGCGTACGTACAGAGAGCTGCTGGTCCATCAGATACTGAAGAAGAGCTTATCCAACCTCATAGGGAATCCAAAGGCAGCTTCCGTTGGCCTCTATATTACTGCTGTAATCACTGTGAGATCATATAAATTAAACTGAATTTAACTGAATGACAGACAACTAATAGATGGACTAACTGGATTCAACACATCTGGTATTCTGACAGCTTAAATCAAACATCTCTCGACTTTATAGAAAATAACTTTTGTATTGTTCAGTCTTAGGAAAAATAAAAAAGGAAGATATTGTTCTGTCCACACAGCCTTTCCAAAAACTGTATGACAGTCCGTAGCTATGAACCGGACCAGAACACACACACCTGGGACGCAGATCAGGCACAAACAAAGGACTACAGATGCCCTGTGAATGTGTACAAGACCTGCTGGAATAGTGCCGCTGGTCTGTTTCCCTTTTACAGAGTCAGGACCGAGTACGGACGGTGGATATGGAGGTTCTTTTAGAACACACGGCAGAACTAGAATGTTCCAGTTCATAGTTATGCCTGACTTGTGTAGCCAACATGTTCCTACAGCCACTGGGATGTGTGCCCTCAGCAGGGATTGGCTCAGACACTGTCTCTGACCACTACACCATGAATCCATCAGTGTCTGTTTGTTTCCTTTTGCTTTATTGACAGCAGCACTCGAGCTGCAAGGACCCGACAGGCCGTCTTCTCCCAGCACGACGTCACAACGTTCCACAGAGCCACTTGTCAGGACTGTTGGTCTTTCTCAGTCTTCCAGATCCCCAGAAACGTTCAGAAGGTCTGAGGTCAGATGAGTTTGGAGCAGAGACCGAATCCACTGCAGCACCGCTCTCAGTTCACATCCTGGTACTGCCACTGATCTCTAACGGGACTCATCAGTCGGATTTAATTGATTTTTCCGTCACCCACTGTGAAGTGTGCCTCGGCCCGCCCCGAGCGTCTGCTCTGGTTTACCCCCTGAGAAGTGCTACGGCAGCATCCTCTGAGACCCGACCGGGCCGGGTTCTAGACAGGATGGCTGCTGAAACAATGAAACAATGCTAACTATTGGGACTTTTACCATGCATTACAAGATCTGTTCTCATGTTGAATTGCTGTGCAGGCTGGACATGGAGTCCACAGCTGGTCAGATGCACAGCTGGTCAGATGCACAGCTGTCTCTGGTGTCTGGCTGCAGGAGAAGAGTCGGGAGCTGACTGTTGCATCTTTCATAAAAACAAAGTCCTACACACATGAGGGTGATGTTGTACGTTCCCTGAGATATGGTGGGCTTCCAGGGAACAGAGAGCTGGACTGTGTGGTTCTGGTTCCTTCAGCTGACACAGCAGCTCCAGGTCCAGCAGCAGCAGCAGCTTCTGCCACTGCAGGAGGAACAGTCACACATCTGTCAGATTCAGCTGGAGGAAAACCCCAGCAGTGCACCAGAAGTCTGCTTTATAATGTGACTAACATGAGCCAGCCCTCTCCATGAGGCACTGCAAGATGTAGTGATGGTTTAATGGTTTATGTTGGGGAAAGCCAGATGTGACTGATCCCAGCTGGTCCTCACACATTAGTTTGTGTTAATGCAAAGTGCCAATCCTGTTAAACAGTGCAGACCGTAGACCTACAGACTTACTGTGATGTGAACATGAGGCAGGAACAAGGCGAGGGCAGGGACAACTGCTGAGTTGGCTTAAACCAATGGAACTGTTGCTGGTACCGTGTGAACGTTACCAGGATCCACACTAACGCTCACACATCACTGCCAGCTGCTTAAACCAGCCGTTCACAGTCTGCAGACCAGCAGCACCAGTTAGAACTGCTCAGCTGACATCCTGCACAAAGACTGAACCCAGGAGATTAAAATGTGCACTAAATGACTGCTGCACTGATCTGTGCAAGGACTGAGCAGCAGAGAGACCCGTGGAGGTGGAGCGACGAGTGAAGATCTGAACCAAGAGCTCCTCCTCTTCTGGGTCAGTATTAATATGTTTTTTCTTTTCACATCCCCACCGCCTCGCATTCAGACTACTAAAGTAGTTTCTGTTTATGTTGATTATTCAGAAGAACAACAACATAAAGTTTTATGTTCTGTCATATTATAATCCATCATTCCTCTGGTGTTCTGGGTTGTCGGTAGCGTCAGCATTACTATATTTGGTATCATATCAAAGTCGCGATCGTGGTATTGAAACAAAACAGGTTGCGGCTAAATTGTGGTTTTTGATGCAGGTATTAGATTTCAGCACAAAAATGACTCCAGTGTTTGTTTTTCAATTTCGAAAAAATAGTTTCTGCTTAATTTTCCGGCCAATCAGTCGGCTGAGATTGAGAACCTGCAAGTTGCTCCGAAAGATTAAACTGACCGAAAGCAAATACATTTTGCATTGAAATAATTCAAAGAGCGACGTTGTCCAGAAAAACAGAACACTTTGATATTCTGCTCAGACTGTGTTAGCTGTGATATCATCAGAACCACGTGACAGTCTGAGACCAGCAACAGACAGAAAACAACAGACACAACAACAGGACTGCTGGTTGTGATGCTCCAAACAGAAACAGTTTCATGAACTCAGAAGCCAACACAGACCCACACACTGGTGCTGGTTGTTCCTGCTGCATCTCCACAGCCACGTGGACCCGGAGAGTCATGGGTCCATCCGGCAGGACGCTCCGCTGAGCACAGACATGGAGTGGAAAGCCTCTGGAAGCTAATGCAGTCACACCCTCAGGATGTGTGTGTGTGTGTGTGTGTGTTGGTGTGCGTGTGTGTGTGTGTGTGTGTGTGTGTGTGTGTGTGTGTCGGACATATCCACGTTACCTCTCTATTCTTTTGTTGAACCATTTGCTAGCTGTGCCAGGTGCATGTTGTCCATGTTAACATGTTCAAGGCTCGATGCAACACCAAAGTCCTGATAGGACAGTTAGGTAGGCTAGGTAGAGGCGACCAGACCAGGCCTCCATCTGACTGAACAGGGACAAAGACGTAACTACAGCTTCAGTGGTCAGCTGCCTGCATGAGTCGGATCTGAGCTCTGTACCAGACGGACATGAGGGAGGCTCTGGCAGCACAGAACCACTGGACAAACATCTCAAAGTCCTCCAGACTGACTCACTACATTCTTATGTTTAAACACAAAATGCCAGAAGTTCTACACACCTCACAGCAGCTTGAATCCTTTTTCACTTCCACTCAGCAACATGCAGGTGACTGACTGTCAGCATCATCACCTCAGCGATGATCATTAAAATGCAAAACACTGCAAAGTATTGACTGCCTGTTACAGTAGCATGAAGTACTTCTATCTTTTGCCAATCATCAGCGCTTACTGGATTTAACATGATGATCAGATGACAGACTGAAACACAGACTCCTGTTCTTCACACTCATTCAGTAGAACAACAGCTTCAGTCTGAGGAGGTCTACGTCCATACGGGTGAGAGGAGGTATCTGGATCCTGAACAGCTAGCGGTGTGTCGTTTGGCTCGGAGCTGACAGAGTGAAGAGTTGAGACTGATGTGGAGTGGGTTGGACAGGGTTCTGGTAAAGGAGGGACCGTGTTCAGACCAGAGTGCTCACATGAAGAGTTTAACTGGTTGATTGCTTCAACATGTTGCCCTGAAGCTTATTTATGTATTTAACCTGTAAAACTGCTTCTCTTTTACTGTTGTAATGTTATTGTACACTGTATTTTTTGTTTTGTTTGTTTGTTTTTTGTTGTTTATTTGTTTATCTTTTGGTTTTTTTTGTTCTTATTACATTTTATCATTTCAAAAGCCTCCTGTGGAGTGTTGTGAATTAGCACATGTGCTAAAACACTCAAACAATGCATCTGGTTTGTCCAATGTCCACATCAAATAAACAACAAATAAATAAATAAATTCAGCATCCAGACTAACAGGACGACGTCTGATCATTCAGCACGACAACAGTTTCATCCAGATGTTTTCCTTTCGTGTGCTGGATTCCACACGTTGTCCAAGCTGGAGCTTTGCTGTGAAGCCGAGTCACAGACACAGTGAGACGCTTTAATAAAGGTGGACGCTCATCCACTGGCTGGTTTGTTCACTTGGACTCATGAAGCCACACTCAGTTGAATCTCAGTCTGAGTCAAACAGGACGACACAAACGGATGCACATGTTGGTTCTACTGTGAACACAGCTGCCTGCTCAGCACTCACCACATCTGTAATGACAGAACAGCAAAGACCAGGGATCAGTCCATGGACTGTGCTGCCCTGCTGAGGTTCTACCAGCAGCTGTGTCCCGGTACCTCCTGTGAGCACATTCTGGATTTATGAGCACTACATGTGTGGGAAGTGCTCCATCCATCACTGTCTCCCTGTGAAGCTCATCACCATGAGCTGATCCTGACACCTGGGAGGTCCAGACTATCCAGACACCTCCACCCACCACTCCTACACCTGCCGTGCTGGAGTTTCACCATCAGTGTGTTTTGTGAATCAGATCTTTTGTTGACCTCCTTCTTGGACACACTGATCCCAGACCTGCTCCAGCTTTAATGATCATTCTCACATGTTCACAGCCGCTCAGGTCTTTACATCCAGACGACGACAACCTTCAGCTGGATATGTTACGCATCCCACGTCTGCCCTTCAGTAAGATAACAGAAGCACCGTAAATGTGTTGTTAACAAAATGGAGAATGAAATGACGTCATTATAATGTTCCTACGTGGGGGGGCCTCAGTATTTATCATAAACAGTGAATGTTCTGCTCTTCTACAGCACCGTTCTACCTCAGTGCTGCTCACAGCGCTCTGCACTGTTTCTCATTCACCCATTCACACACATTCATCCACCAACGGCCACAGAGCTCCATGCACGGTGCTGCTGCCATCGGGTTCAGCGTCTTGCCCAAGGACACTGTGACTGTGGAGGGGATGGAACCACCAACCTTAGGATCCCCACCTGAGCCACAAAGTGTGAACAGTAGCAGTGAACAAACTGCTCTCCTGTTGGCTTATTGTAGAGAAGTTTAACCTTCATGGCATCGTGTCCATACCATGCAAGAAACTCTGAGTCCATCTTTCTAAAGACTAAAACCTTCTCGGGGTAACCATATCTTCTCTGGTTGACCTAGAACCTTCACCTTTTTGACCCTGAGGTGACTCTCCCATAATCAACCTACAACCAGGTTCCTGAACAGTTTCAGCTCAACAGAGAGACGTTTACATACAAAGAAAACCCGATAATAAATGATAACCGAGGACTTCATGCTTGCTGATGCTAAGGACACTTAGATCTGTGCCGTGTGTGTTCATGCATCCATCGGGGCTCCAACACTCCTGAGCTACCAACAACCTGCAGGCTGGAAACCACTGGTCATCACATCATCCCTATAAATCAGCAGATACCCAACGTCTGTTTGACCCTGACGAGTCCCATTAGACTGACATGTGAGTTCTGGTGCTGTCTGGGTTTGACCTACAGGCCCAGCAGACAGCACTGCTGGTCCACATTCTTGGTCCATGGCTCCTCCATACCTTCTGCAACAGGTTCAGATCTCCAAACACATGAACGCTAACCGGGCGCCGGTCCTCCTGTAACAGGACGGTGTGGTTCTGACCAGGACGTCTGTGATACACAGCCAGCTGAGCCTCTGAATATTACCAGTAGGACTGGTCGGGGTAGCTGTCGCGTGTCTCGGTCAAGTCACGACCAGCCTTTATGACGATCACCAGACCCGACACTGGGACCGGGTCAGGGGAGCATGAGCTCAGGGTCGGTCCCTTAAGGTGCCCTTTGAGCCTTTTGGTTTCCATTGCAGTGACAAATCCAGCTGTGACTGCACCAGAACTAGAACCAACAGTAGGTAGTGGACTCCAGGTCCACATAGAACACAGCACAGAGGAGGTCATGCAGACGGACCGTCCCTGGATCTGGAACTTTGTCTCCCAAGAAAACAGCAACAACAGGTTCTACAGGGCAGCTCCTGCAGTCAGAACATGTTCAAAGGCTTGGCCCGCCTGGACATGGCCCACAAGTCCTGTAGTGTGAACATTCCAGATGTTAGCCAGAGTGGCCTCCAGAGACCTTCTATTAGTTTGAATGCATGTTTCACACTTGCTAGAAGGACTGACCACGAGTCCTGGAACCTGTGACGTCCCAGAACACAGCCGAGCCCCTTCAACAGGAACATGTTCGGCTCAAGTCCACACGGCATCCTGGTTCCTCAGGTCTCCGCATAGACCTCAGCTGAAATGTAAGGCTGTCAGGACCAGCGGTCAAAGTGAACTCAGCAGCACCAGCACCAGGTCTGAGGGCTTCATTCCCTCCTGGCAGCCTGCTCACATTCAAAATGGATGTGCTCCCTCAGTCAGCTGAATGAGATGAAATAATAATGATGAGAGTTAATATTACATGAACAGACATGAGTGTCAGCGGTGCTGGTCGGGCAGCAGCAGAGGGATGGAGCCCACAGTGTGCTGCCTTCAGAGCCCTGTACATCAGAGCTCCTCGTCCTCAGTCTCCTTAAATGATCCTCAAATCCCAACCACACACAGCCACTGAAATGATATTCATAATTCATTTGGAGGAACCAAGAGTGCACGGAAACAGGGTCACCATGAGAAATAGCTCCGTGCCAAATGTGCCAAATGTGCCAAACGTGCCAAACGTGCCGAGGTCTGCCAGATGTGTGGAGTCAGACAAAGGAGAGCAGAGCTGTCCTACAGGCCCAGTAACCCGCTGACGGGTTACCAGACAAAGGATGGCAGGATCACAGGTAGCTGCTGCTCGGTCTGCACTCACCAACAATGAGCTCCTGTGGGCAAAAACACCGCAATATCCCCACTGCTGCCCTCAGCCTGTACATCAGCTCTGGACACATCTCTGGGTTCTCCAGCATCAGTCGAGATGGGAGCAACCAAAGTTAAGGTTTTACAGATACCGAGTGTCTCTCGGTGGCTCACCTGCATGCCGAAGTTACCATAAGGCTCCATACATACAACAAAGACCCACGCTGGTCCTCTGTGCTGCGTGGAATCAGGGCGTTCAGCGAGGAGACGCTGAATTCTGTCAGTTTTGAATGGACTTTGGCGAAGCGCGCTGCGAACACAGTCGGCGCTGCATCACAGCAGCCCGCTGGCACCGAGCACAGCCCGTCCAGGACATCGCTGCCCTCCACGGTACCGGGCTCTGCACACCTCTGACTACATGCACGGCGACGGCAGACAGCTCACCTCTGCTAGCAGCCACAATGTCAGCGCGAATCCAGCCAGTGGGTTCGTCATGTCTCCGCCGGCAGGAGGCTGAGCAGCGCCGCTTCAGGAGGACACAGCAGGGAGGGATGCTCCGGGATCACTGCGTCGGTGTCATCCCGCTACTGGAGCCGGGCGGGGAGCAGATCCGGACGGGCTGACAGCGGCTGCTCCGGCTGACAGGACGGCTGACGGTCGGACGGTCCGCGGACGGAGATGAATGGCATGGTGGGAGCTGCATTAGGCTGCGATGGGCTTTAAACCACGCCCCTTTCCCCAGCCACCCCTCCCCCTCCCCCCGCCACGCACACGCACACGTACACGCGCACGCACACACTCCACAGCACATCAGACTGAATGGCTTCCTTCCTGCAGCCTCCTCCAGCAACACTCACCTCAATCCGAGCTTACATAAGCCTGACTTGTGTCTAAGCTTTCCTAAAACAGTCTGACATCAGGGTGCCTGTGAGCAGAGTTTGTTTGATCTGCTGATGATGTTGTGTGTTTTAAAAAGCTTCCTTTATCCGTGTGTTTATTCACATGAAGGACAAACCAAACCAGGCAGCAGAGGAGCTAGCACCAGGGTTTGGGATCAGACAGTTAACTTCAGGTTTAACTCGGGGTTTTCAGGACCAGGGGGTTCACTTCTTGCTGCAGCATGTCACCATGGTAACTGATGCTGAACTCCTGCTCCCACCTACTGACCAATCAGGTTTCCAGGAGAACAGCATCACCATCCCTAGATCCTGCAGATCTGCACTCAGTGAGAGAGGAAGGACGAGTCTGAAGCCTGGTCTGCATCTGTCTGTTCTTCCTATACTTGGTCTTTACTTGTTCTCCAAACTGTTGTTTTTAGCCTCCACATCACGACTACGTCAGTATGAGTTTAGTTCTTATGACTTGTTTGTTCTGTACATGACGTTTATTGTGGGACCATAAAGAGGACTTCTTTATGTGGTCGTACAGTCCTGTGGTCCATCATGACGATGAACTAGATCCTGAATAGGAAACCTACACTAAGCAGCGTGTGCCCACGGGGACAGCTATCTGATGAGCGTATTTAACTTAACATTCACACAGTCGGCAGTTTTTCGCAGCTTTCCTTCCAGACTCTGGCTGCAGCAGCTGTGTTGCTTTTAGCCTGGACTAAATTATATATATGACAACTCCTCATAGGGCTGCAGGCAGCACCGTCGCCTCACAGCTAGAAGGTCGCCGGTTCGTCTCCGGGTTCTCCGGCTTCCTCCCACAGTCCAGAAACATGCTGAGGTTAATTGGTGATTGTAAATTGTCCGTAGGTGTGAATGTGAGTGTGCTTGGTTGTCTGTCTCTAAGTGTAGCCCTGTGATAGACTGGTTACCTGTCCAGGTGAACCTGCCTTCACCCTGAGTCAGCTGGGATAGGCTCCGCCCCCCATAGTGAGGATGAAGGTGTAGAGATGATGGACGGATGGATGATTGCTCATATTGTTTAGGATTATATGCAGCTCTCGCCCATGTGTGTGAGGGTCTGGCAGCATCATGTGGTTCCAGGTTCAGAAGCTCTGGGTCGACTCACTGAGCTGGTCAGCAGGTTCATGAAGCCTGAAGCCAGAACCAGTTTTTGTCGTACAGGCTTCCAGGGACTTCTGTAACCACTACTTATGTAACCTCAACCTAAAGCTCATCTTAACAGATGTAGGTCATGAAGATCACAGTCATCTGAGGGGAACCACTGGAGCAGCTGTACTGCATTCTGGTGAATGTCTATAAACCACTGTGGGCCTTTTCTCAATCAGTCTGTGGAGGAAATATTTCTTCCAAGTGAAGGAACCAGAGTAAAGGAATCAGGAGCCAGTTTCAGATATAAAGAAGCACGATGCAGTCAGACTGTATTTTTCTGTCCAGACGTGCTGCTGCTGAGTTAGCACACATGAGCAGGGTTTAGCTCTCTTTTGTGCCTGTTGTCTGAGGAAATAATCTTTAAATGTAGATGTGGCCTTCTGTAAAACTGCTTTAGTGCAGCATCAGCATTAAGCCGGCCGTGTGCTGTTGGACTGCTGTCAGGCCCAGTCTGAGTGTGAAAGCTCCACGGGCCTGATGCTATGCACCCACAGCATCCATAGCTCCACTGCTTCCCATTGACTGAGGCTGTGCACTGCATTCTGGGAGCTGGAGCGTCCTCCTGCCCGCTCCTTATGAGTATGAAGTTGAGGTCTTGGTTACTTTTTTCCAGAACAGTTTATTGCATAACACATTTTGTGGAACAGTTTTCACAGCAGAAGAGGTTCCTGACGAGCCTCCACGCTGGGCTGGTGGAGATCCAGAAGCAGACATGAGCTGCTGGCTGGAGGTTTCATCTGAGATGCTGGAGGATCTGCTGTGGGTCTGACGGGGTGGTGGTGGTGCTCAGAAATGCTGACTGGAACTGAAAACATGGAGGGAATATGGAAATAAAAATCAACCGAACATCAGAGAACAACACAAACAGTTTCCATGTTTTCTTTCAACAAGAAGCTGTTTCTCAAACATCTCAGCGATGTGCACGTTTTTATTCATCTACAGGGACTGATCACTGCAGTCCTTCAGTGGAAGCCAGGGGGCGCTCTAGGACACCCACACTGGTGTGAGAAAATGAAAACATAAATCAGAAAATTAGCCTTTTTATTTGAGTTTTTACTAAAACATACGATTGTATGATGACAGCTAAATATTGTGACGATGATCCGGTCTGAGTTCTGGTTCTGATGAAGTCTGCCGTCGTCTCTATCGGACAGAACTTTAAATGTAAGTTCACATTGTAGTGCTGTTCTGTAGGACGAGGATTCTCTTCTGCTTTATTTTCATACTTTTTAAATCTTATTTATTGGATTGTTTGTGTAGACGTGTTTCTGTCCTGCTTCGTTCTTGTTAACAGTCTGTGTTAGATCACATGTTTTACTAAACCAACTGTCCCTCTCTGTCCGAACCCAGAACCCCTCAGCAAAAGACAGATGTGTGGAGGTTTAGCATTTTGCTAAAGTTTTAAACCTTTTTATTTCTTTTAAGTCATGTAAGGAGTGTGCACACGGCCCTATGCAGGAAACCCATGAGATCATTCACCCAGAGGGGAGGCACTGCTGCTTAACGTAGCAGCCAGGTAGTGTAAGGAGGAAGCAGGTTCTAGATTCAGTCTGGAGGCACAAGAACACGAAGCAGAACAGATACCTTCCTATGACCTCCTCAGAGCTCACTCAGGTGGAGGCACAGCTTCAGGAGACCAAGAGGAGCAGGACTGTTCCCTCCCTGCTGCCCTGAAGGCAACACATGGAGCTGTGTGATGGAGTGTGCTCTGGACCTTGAAGGGCAGGACAGAGGAGATGGCTGCACGGCTGAATGACCACAGAGGAGCCGGCACGCTCACAGCCCTCTGACTCCAAGAACACCGTTTATATGAGGCAATAACAGAAAATAAAAATGAGCTGCTCATGCTGAGAACAAACACCAGCAGCTGACTGAAAGTCCCGCTGCCCACCCAGGACCAGGAGAGGCTTCACACAGCTCAGGACTCAGTCATTCTGTCCCAATGTTCAAATGCCAACTCAGCAGAAGGAGGACGGGGAAGACAGGGTCAGTCCAGCAGCAGCCTGAGGCGCTGGAGGCCGATGGACAGGAGAGCAGGAGTGAGAAGAAGAGTGAGGAAGAGGCACAGACATCGTCATCCCTTACTGCTGCTGTTTTCTAATGGATGCCAACCTGTGTCTTTCTGTGTCTTTCTGATTTCAGGCAGAAAATGTCCAGTTAGCTGAGTTTTGCTCCATCGTTACATCTGTGAGCCACAACACTGTCCTCCCTGTTGGCTGAGCCTCCTGCAGGCCTGGAAACAGGAGACATGGACCAGAGAGGACCAATCAGGCTGTCTGTCTGTCGCTGGTCGGATGGAAGAGGACTGAAGAAGATTTGCAAATAAAGACAAAATCTCAAGTCTTGGTCTGTGTTTTGTTGCACCACACCTGTGTGAGAACGCTCGCTGTGTTCCAGGCTGTAAACGGGCCGGACCGGCCTCCATGTGCTGCCCTACAGCAGGATGGGCCGACTTCTCTGTGTTCTATCTCACACACACACACACACACACACACACACACACACACACACACACACATGTTATTGTGGATGTTTTGTAGAAAGTTGCTTTAATCTGTTCAGTTAATATTCAGATATTCACAAAGCATAAATGTTCTGAACTTGTTGCATGATGAAGCTCAAAATGTGGCTTCATGAAGTGAACTGGAGGCTTTGTGACTCTGACTCCAGGTAGCTTTGTGTTGATATAATCAGACTTTGCACACTTCGCCCAACCAGGACCGGTACTGTTTGGAGCTCAGTGTGCTGTGAATGCAAAGAGATCACGTTTGTTCAGAAGCATGGTTAGCTGATTGTATTTTAAGGTAAACCTTCATAGAGCTGCAGATAATTCCTCCGTCCTCTTGGTGAGCTCGGGTCAGGACATCGTTAGCCTGGTTTAGCATAAAGACTGGAAGCAGCTGGCCCGGACCAGTCTGGTCATGTGTGTCTGGGTGTCTGAGTGGAGACGGCCTGTCTCCTGTGTGCTGATGTGGATGTTCACGTCCTCTTGATCTTTCTGTGGTGCTCCACTGACTGGGCCTCCTTCTCAGTGATGCTCTCTCATGACTGAAGCCGGCACTGAGGCGCATGATGAGACCTGAGCAGGTTCACTCATCACCTGGAAACATTTACAGGACAGAAATCAAGGAACTTCCTGTGAATCCCACTCCTGTTGGGTGGTGAGTGGAGCCCTTGGACATCAGCATTGTTCCAGTGCATCCTGCACATGCCTGATGAGATGTAGATGTGGGAAGTCTGGAGGGAGGATCAGGGTCTTGTTGTGGTCCTGGAGTCACTGCTGTGCATATCTGACAGTGTGGCGGTCAGGGAGACCCCTGGGTGGTGTGTCTGGTCTGCAGCAACGTCCAGGCAGATGGTACGTAGCCCTGCACCTTCTGGTCAAAGGTAATGACACAGATTTGTATGTGGTATGACAAATCTATGCTGCTCTCTGCCGGACTGCACTGAAAGGAAACACAGCTGCTGATTGGCTGCTCCGTTACGCTGTTTTTAAAATGGCTGAGATGTTTAATGTCACAGTTCAAAGCAACTCATCCAGTTATTTAAGATACAGAGATACGACTGTGACGCTGTGAGTTCATCTACAGGAAGAAATCATCTATAAAAACATGAAGTGTGTTTCTGGTCTGCTGCTGCTCAGCCTGATGAGAGAGACGACCGGGTTCATGTGGTTCTGCTGCCCCGTCACAGCCGCTCGCTGTTTGGCACCGGGTTGTTCTGCTAATAGGAAAATGTTGTTGGGACCCAACACACACACACACACACAGATCCCCTCTCACTGATTCTTCATCTGCTGCAGTCTTTCCTCTGTTTCCAGCAGCGCCCCCAGACAGATCAACCCTGATGTAGTAATTATGGGTATCAGAGGATGTAAACACTCCTGTCCCTGTAGCACAGCTTTGCAGAGCATTAGTCAGCTTTTCACTGCGTGCATTCGCTGAGCTGCGTTGTTATTGTAAAGGATTAACAGCAATGTATAGGCCTGATGCTGGACGGGCAAACCGAGATAAGGACAAAACCGCTTTGTTCAAATATACAAAGGCAACAAAAATGCACTCACAAAACAAAGCACACGTATGAGTGTAGCAGCATAAAGAGACTCACACGGAGTCACACTGAACCTCCATCAGCTCCATCATCTCCATCATCTCCATCATCTCCATGTGAGAGACTGATTCATGATGCTGGTCCGGGAGCAGCAGCAGGCTGATGGATCATTGTGACCTTGAGCAGGATTTTGTCACATTAGATGATTTAGGCTCTTTGTCACAACCTTCATGGAAATGTTGGATTTATATCGTTCACCTCCAAGAAAACTACTGCTGCTGTCAGCTGAATGAGAAACAGGCAACACAAACACCTGCTGAGAACAGCAGCGCTGTTTTCTAGTAACTCTGTGCATATGTTATATATACACATATGTACATATGTTAGTCCTGTTCAGGACTGTTGGAGCCCAGACCACGTGGTTTAGGTGACAGGTGGTGTTTTATTTTTGAAGATTGTTTTTTAATATAAAGAGGGACATGTGTCACGCATGTGGAACCAAAAATACATCAACAAGAACATGTATTTAACACAGTATAAAGACTATAATGAATACCAACAAACATGTTGCACACACTCCTTCTTGGGGTCCACTGGACCCAGAAGGACCTTCTATGTATGAAAACATGGAAGTCCTGGACAGGGTTTAGGACTTTTGTGCGTTTTCACAGGTTTTGCAAATTTGTGAAAAGTGTTAAACTTTAGAGTTTGCAGAAAAGTGATGTGTATACAAACATCACCATCTGGAAGTTTATTATAAAATATGTATAATTTACAGTTGACTTGACGTCTGAAGCTCAGTGAAGACCCGTCTGGTCCACTACAGCCCCCAGAGGAAACAGAGCCAACAAAATATAAATGCATGAAATATTTGATTAACTTCTATCTATTGTTTTCAACACAGGGGAATAAGTATTAGTTGTTCCAACACACGGCAGGAACGGACATCATGATACCATCAAGCATGCGCTGCTTTGGAAACGCCGGCGGGCAGATGAAGGTGGGATCACAGAGCAGAGAGCAGCAACCAGTGAGTCCACAGAAAGGAGAACTAATGTCATGGTCCTTTTATATGTTTTTCAGCAGAGCAGTTTGAAAAGCGTTTCCCAGTCCAGTGATGGATCACACAGAGAACGGGACGGTGCTGAGAGAAGGACCTGGTCCCTCTGTGACTGTGATCAGCTAACAGGCCACGAATGCAAGATATAGTTAAAATATTTTATCATTTGTTTAACAGACTAATTCAGTGTCAGTGTGAATACAGAAGCAACGCTGTAAGACAAAGCCTGAAGACTCCAGGAGCAGCAGTAGGATTTAGGTTTTTGAACTCTGTCTGGAGTTAGGGTTGGGGTTAGATTTAGTCAGGGTTATAATACATCCATCTCATCCAGTGCAGCAGGTATGAACCTGTGTGAGCACCGACTGCTTTTCTTCTCAGCAGCTGTCGGCCTGTTCCTGCTCCTTCTGTCGGATTCTCCTGACATTTCTCACCATTTGTCGGCTTGTTCATGGCTCATCGTTGTCCTGTTGTCAAGCTGGTTCAGCCTCAGTTTGCAGGTATTGTCTGCTCTCCGCCGTCCTGTCTGTGAAGCGGCCTGTAGGTCTCTGTGGATGTTGTCTCAGCATCAGTGTGCTGCTGCTGATCCACTGTGGCCTCTGTAGGAACATTAAAAGCTTGTTATATGGGATCAGTGTGAATCACCAAAGACCACAGCGACACAGAAACATAACTGTGGAGCTGAATATCAAACGGCTTTTGTCCAAACTCTGCAGTTCCTGACTCGTCTCTGTGCACTCAGACGGCCCAGACGGGCTGCTGATGTGGACCAGCGCCGTGGTCCAGGCTGAAATACCTCCACAGCAGCTGGATGTTTGGCTGAAGGACGACTCGTAGCTGTTAGCATGCTATCAGACTGAGACTGAGATGGTGAACATTCTAACACATGCTAACACATGCTAAACATCGTTATTTTGAGCTTGTTAGCATTTAGCTCAGTGTTGTGGTAACTCCTTCATTCACTGTGTAGTATAACACACTCCAGCAGGGTTCGTTTAGTCATTTAACAAAATCTTCAAAGAATCCAGCAAAAACTAACATGTGAGAAAAAATGGTTTAATTGTGGAGACATCCTGACAGCATCCTGGTAGGACGGAGCTCCAGCCTGGAAACACATGGACGAGTTCCTCAGCAGCACTCTGAGACAGGATGCTCCTGATTTTGGCGACATTGTGCAGGTGAAAGAAGGCCGTCCTGTGTTTTATATGTGTGCTGAAGGACATGTCCTGGTCAACAATACCTCTTAGGTTCCTTACAGTAGAACTGGAGGCCAAGGCGATGCCATCCAGAGGAGCTATCTGTTTACGAGGAGTCCACTATATGCTGTAATTCTCTACTTTTAGGAGCACAGTAGGCCTAAAACGATCCCTGTTGATGGAGCTCATAGTTAGCTGAGGCGACCCTGAGGCCCTCTGGTGTGGACTGCCGGGCCTGAGCACCTCTCTGCTGCTCGCCTTCACTCCCCATACGTTTATAATCCGGTGCACACCTTCACCTCTGGGTCTTCTCTCTGCAGGTCGGTTGTGGTCTCACCAATCTGTCTACAGTTTTTTGTTCTCTTGTGCGTTGGCTGTTGGTTTCCTCGCTGCTATCCTTTCCACCGTCCATTCAGGCTCACGTTAGCTGGTGGAGGCAGTTCACCCACCCTGAGCCTGGTTCTGTCCCAGGTGTCTTTCTCTTAGGTTCTGAATTGGTGCTGTACAGTTAAAACTGAATTAAACTGAAGCAAGTTATACGTACCTGGCAAGAAACAAAGTCCTCACAAACCATCTTAAAACTGTATATTCACTCGTATTGGACCATGTTCTGTACGTTCTATTAAAAGAGTAAATCTTGACAATGGACTCTTAGTGGATGAGTCCAGATCTGTGAGAGGACGGGATGTGAATCCTGACTGTGGCTCCCAGCTACCAGCTGCTGGCCCAGGATCACATGAAACTCTCTGTAAACACTGTCAGCACTGAGAGCTGTCTCTACGAGCAGCTGAATCCACCTGGCACACAAGATAAAAGACTGACTTTACATTCATTAAGCATCAGGTATGAATCATTATAAAGTGTTTCTGTTCTCAGGTCTGGCTGCTGTGAACTCGTTCTGCTAATGAACAGCAGTGCTGTCAGGAGACAGAAGCTAAACAATACCCAGAGTCATGGTGCTGAGGAGACACTGCGTTCCAGGAGAGGATCCACCACACACAGACTAATTGGTGTCAAGTTTAATCAGCGGCTCCATCCTTGACACCATATAGTGCTTCTGAGTTGGTGACACTATAAGACACACTCGCTCAGTGTCTCTCTGCTTTATCCCACGGCTGCCTGGCAACCAGCCTCCTCTGACACATGGCACACGCTGTACATCCCGTCTCCCAGAGGCGCTGTGCACACGGCACGATATAAAAGTTTTAGAGAATCAATGTTATTCATTCTGTTTAATCAAAATAAACATTTGTTTAAGTACGATGCATGTTTTAAATGATGCTGTGAGGAAGGGACGGCCTGCTGCTGATCCAGTACGTCTGCTCAGAGATGCTCACAGCCCCTCACAGGAAACCAGAGCTCTGCTGAACCCAGCACATACTAATGGGAGTGAAGTGATGGAAAGACAGAAACGCAGTGTGCTGCTGTTTTCTGCAGCTAAGCATCCGATTACAGTGCAAGCCGTGCAGTCAGTGTGAGTCCAAGTGGCTGCTCTCCACTCAGGCCTTCTGTCCTGATGTAAACCTGCTCACATCAGAGCTGAGACTTCACTTTAAGTACACAGTGTTTGACTTTAAATATGAATGAATGAAGCACAGAGCCTGAGGAACAGCTCCTGAAGCTGTCTGAATGCTCTTCTGCTCCGTTAGAGCCCATCTACAGTGTGCCGGCTTCATTTGTTGTTGTAACAGACTCACTCCTCATACGTGATGTTTTCTTCTCCAAAATAATCTATGCAGGTGTAGAAATGCCAGGACCACCGTTTCCTGAAAGGAAATCTACTGAAACTTTGAGCCTGCTGATCCAACCTCCACATGGACGGACTGCTGCTTCCATCTAGTGGTGAGCTGTGGTGGTGCTGCTCTCCTGGTTTATACAACATGGTTTGACTTCATTGATTGTTAGAATGAACCTAAGGAGGCCACACTCAGCGAGCCCTGATGACAGAAACAGGCAGCAGGATGATAGTAATGATCGTGTCATTAGCAGCTAAACCGTCTCTCCTAATCGTAATCAGCTATTCATGCTGTGGGAAATGTAATGAACCATGAAGTCTTTCTCAAGTTTAAATCCTTGTATTGTTTTTGGTGTTGTTGTTCGTGCAGCTCCTATGCAGGCTTTGCAGACATGGACTGCTTCAGATGGCAGAGCTAAATGTTCGTTATCTTCTTTAGAAATGTCATCACTTCAGAGCAGCTGCCTTCAGACGCTGGCTGCTACAGGACTCTCTCTCCAGTCTCCTCACCAGCAGGTAAAGTGCTTGTAGGGTTTAGATGTGCTGACTGGACCAGTCTGATGCCTTCCAGCTTCTGTCCTCGATCAAAGCTCTGACTGTCGGTGTGTTTGGGCTCATTGTGTTGTTGCAGGATGAAGGTTCAGAGAGACAAAGTGTGTCTGCTGCTGCCTCATCTGCTCCATCAGCACTAAATACAGACAGAATGCATACAGACCTGGTCCTGGCCTTCCCTTCTGGTTCAGATCACGGCCACTTCCTGTGTTTTAAAAACACATGATTTCTTGTTTGTGGCTTTAAAAGTGTCAGTGGGTCAGAAATCTGTCAAAAACATCATCAGGTTCACCAGCAAAGGTTTTCATAGTCTTTCAAATTGATAATCAAGATCAAATATGATATATACATGTGTATATATATATATATATATATATATATATATAATCGATTATCCTGACAGCTACACATGTAAATGGACCACAGAAATAATGATCAAGGACACGTACTTTGGTAGATCCCACCAGCCAGTCATCAGATGGCCTTCAGTGGTGACAAGCTGAGTCGTGCAACCGTATCTGGGAGCCCATGGTGCTGCTGGTACACTGGGTCCAGTCCATTAGAGAGATGCTAGTAGTTCAGCTACCTTTGAATCTGTCCAAACAGAACCAGTGTGTCATTCTTCTGTAGCAGACTAAAGAAGGAGCTACAACAACATCTCTGCTTCTGAAAATGTATCCAGAACCTGACACATACGAGGTGGGTCAGAAAAGCTCCAGGACTGGTGTCACAAACCCAAACTACCAACCACGAGTTTCCTCTTCAGACCATCAACCAGCTCGTCTACAGAGGTCTTGCAGCGTTTGCTTCATCCAGAAGAGGCAGAGCTGAGGCAGGACCAGTGGAGGCTGCGTCACCATGACAACCTGCTCACAGCGCCCTGAGCATCCCACAGGTCCTGCTGAGAAGAACATCTCCTCCCTACTCACCCCACCTGGCTCCGTGGGGTTGGTTCCTCTTCCCCAAGCTCAGGGGCTCATCAAGGAGACCCGTTTAGAAGACGTGGACGACATCAAGATGTCTGTGAGGACAGAGCTGAGAGGATCCTGAAGAATCCTGTTAGAGTTAGAGTCGTCCAGTGTTTTTCATTTCAACCGGTCGGGTCTGTTGTCCTTAGTTGATGAATCCCTTTCCTCTGGGCAGTGGTCCAGTCTCTGTTACTCTCAGGACCAAACTTTGTAAATTGTGTTGGCCATAGAGTTCAAAACATGTGTTCAAGACACTCGTGGCATTGCTGCTGTTCATCATGTAAATGTGTTGCTTTATTCTGAAAATGATCTCCTCTCTGCTCTCCCCCACGTACAGGTTTTGGCAGGCCTACAGGTGAAGGCTACAAGGCCCTGGGATTAAAATCAAGTTTAGTGTCACGGTTAAAAATGTGGGGAGACGAATAAAACCAATGTCCGAGCCCCAGAGTGCTTCCCTATTCCTATTCCCTATTCACATCTCTCTTTAAATCTGAGTGCACGAGAAGCTCCTTCAGGTTTTTCTTTCTGCACAATGTGGAGATCAGCCGTCAGTCCCCCCTCGGCCCTCACCGTAGTCTGGAGAGTTGATAAAAGTGTTCTTGGGCTCTCAGCTCACGTTGTTACCATGGAGACCAGAGTGGGGCTGGACGGCCCAGTGGTGGTGTTGGTATCATCTCTGTTATTAAAACCATGGCTGACCTCCGCCTTAGTACTTCTAAGGAGGCGCTCTGAGGATCCCCTGGGTCTCAGTGCACTGAAAAGGCTTCCGGTCGCCTCCTCCACATGGGGACGCGTATCAGCTGGGACTCGATCAGACCTCTGGACCTGAGCCTCGGTGATACCTGGTCTCATGGAGGAGTGCATGTGGTCCGTGTCCGTGAACTAGACTTTGGTTGCCAGTGTTTCTTTTGTTAGGGTCGGGGTTTGGACTAGTCTGGATCAGTCACTGGATGTCTTACCAAGTCTAGTTGTGCAGACTTGGTGTGTATGAACGTGTATTCCTCATGTCGGTGGAACACGTACCTGGATACCAACAGGGCACGAGCAAGTCCCCATAATGCAATTATTCAGTGTTTAGTATGAAGTCCTGATGAATGTCAGGTTAGCTTTGGGTTAACCTGTGGAGACATGTTGTGGTTAGGTTAGGGCTGTGGTTGGTGGTATGGTGTTGTAGGTCAGTGTAACGTCCTCTGAAGAGATGGAAGTGTGTGTAAGTGTGTGTGTACGCTGCCCGTCCTCCTAATGAAATGTGACTTGTGTTTATAGAGAAGATGCAAAGCGAGAGCGGCTGAAGGAGGAGGAGGCATGAGCACTGGGACTCTGAACTGCACAGAGGTGTTCTGTGTTCTGCTTCTAGTCTGGATCGACCTGATGTTGCTCTCTTGTGTTAGTGGTCCATGATGGTGAGTACAGCGTTTTCCTAGTTTCTGTAATAGTCCAGAGAACTTTTACTGATGGTTGAGAGCTCTGCATGTAAAGCTGTGGAGCAGAAAGAGTCCTTCAGCCTCGTGTTTGTGTCACAGCTGCTGCTTCAGAGGATTCAAGGCCTTGATTTATTACATCATAACATACTGTCATGAAGAAAGGTGTTGATATTATCATTATTATTCGCAAATCTGCTGTTGATGTGTTTTTTACAATCCACCCTGAAGTTTCTCCATCAAGTGGTTTGATGAGGAGTGTTGTCACGGTTACACGTTCTCCTGGTAAAGCTGAGTTAACATATTATTGCTAAAGTACTGAGCTTGGAAATATGGTGGTGGGAAGTCAGATGCCCACTTTGGTGTGTGTACGGATGTTTTTGTTGAGCAGTGTATTATCTAATCCACTCGCCCCACCCTGAGGCAAGGCCATTCAAACAGCATGCAAATGGTGGTGGAGGAAACCATGGCAACAGCAAAATACCTGCATGCTTCGGCCTGCTCCTCCTCCATCACCCCAACAACAAACAGTTTTAAGAGCAACCTGACGATGTTCAGCGCTATAAGATGACATGTTGTGAACTGTGCTGTATAAACAAACTGAACGTGGTCCTGTGCTGCCCTGCTCTCATGTAAGAGCCAATCACACGACACTCCACCACTTGGTCTTAAATGACAGCGTTGGTCGGTCACCTGGGTGGACAAACTTCTTTTATTTATTTTACAAAAACGGCATGAGCATGAAAAACAAGGCAGCACACTGTTATGGGCAGTACAGTGAGACAGCACTGTTCCTGATACTGTTCAGCATCAGACGGAGTCCTGAAGAACTCCCTCTATAGTAAAACGAGAGCCGGAGGAGCAGGACTGTCCTAATAAGGCCTGAGAAGCACCGACACCAGACCTGTGCAGGATGTACTGACGTTCAACCAGCCTGCTGCTGTCCTGATGTTTACCGCTCAGCTCTACATGCCCCGTCTGCTTCCTCGTCTGGATAACACCATGTTTTCTTCTCTGCAGCCTCTTTATACGGTGAACAGGGAGTGACGACGGTGGAGAAGTTTCCGTGGTAAGGACGTCTTTCTTGTTCTTGTTCTTCCTGTCAGATGTACAGAGACACACAGCAGGCAGCGCACAGTGAATGTATTCTAACACAACGGATACAGATGAGTGACAAATTAAAAGAAAAGAGGATTTTTTAGTGAGGAGTGCAGCCAGAGAAGCTTCAGTTCACCAAACTCTACCACAGAACACAGCCGTGGTGTCCCGCCTCCTTCAGCAGCAGGTGGTCATAATGAAGACCAATGAGACATTAAGACGTTTATGACGGTAAAAGCACGACTACAGAAAACGATGCAGGTCAGGAGTGCTGGTAGAAGACGTGTTGGCCTCTAGACTCTGTGGCCGTTCACACAGAAGGAGGCTTTGAATGCATCATGTGAGTTCTCTGCTACAGAAAACACACCAATCATGTGCTGCCTTCTTCTCCAGTAGGTTCTTCCAGTTGGGTCGTAGGTTCACATCTGACTGCATAGTTTGATGTAATTTTTGTGCACATGTGTGACATGAAGTAAACCGTGTCTCATCTTGGGTCTTCGGTGTTAAACATTTGTAACGAGGGGTCGGTTTGTGTTGCTGATGTCACGACCAGATGCTTCAGGTCTTCACAGCTCGACAGGTTTCTGTCCTCTGCTGCTGCTGTTGGCCTCAGTCTACCTGTTCAGCGTCTGAGTACACCAGCTGTTTGTTTCTTCTTCACATCATTCCAGATGGTTGTTCTGGCTATGGCCAATGTTTGTGCAGTGATGTTCCATCTCCTCTCAGCTTCACGTGGCTGGTTTCCCCCACAGACAGCTCTCTGGTTACCATGGTGGTTACACCTGTAACTGGAAAGGCAGTCTGCACAGGAAAACCCAAACCTGAAGCTGGATGTAGATATCAGAGCTGTTTGTTGTTTGAATAATGGATGTGGTAGGACACACGGGTCAGTCACATGTTCCAGTTCTTCTGGAGGAGCTCATGTATGTTGACTTAATGCACAGCAGTGACACATTGGGTTCTGAACGCTGCCCGTCGCCCTTCTCCTGTCACAGGGGGATGGATATGCAAAACCTGTGGAACGATGACCCGGAGGAGATTCTCTTTGACCTGGGCTTCGGATGTGATGAACCCGACCTCTCTGGCCGTATTCCCAGTCGGTTCATTAACTACCAGTCTCAGGCGAGAGGAATAAATCTGCAGGTGTTTCTGGAGGCCCAGAAGAGCCGCCTGGACCTGGAGAACCCAGATGTTAGCAGTAAGTCTACATGTTAGCACCGTGACCAGCGGTGTACGTCTGCTGCTCAGCATCCTCAACAAGTGAAATGTCACATGACTGTTACGTGTTCAGTGTGCCATGACATCACATCACTAATATCACCTCTGTCCAGCTGTTTTTACTGTTTTGGAACCTGGCTACAGGATTTATTTCTTATTCAGCAACAAAAACATCTGTGGTAGCAACGTAAAGCAGCGATATGGGAGACAGGGTCTGGTTCTGTTAACCCCAGAGGGATCGGAGGAGGTTGAGGTTAGTCTCTGCAGACTAGTCAGCAAAGTGCCAAAACCATTTCTTTTGGAGCTGATTTTGTGGTCAAACACAAACGACTGACTGAAATCCTTACCGTCTAAAACACCGCGGTGAAGACTGGGTTCAGTTCATGACATCTAAGGAGTCACAACCAGTGAAGACCAGATCCTGTCACAGCCTCCACATCCAGCGTGGTGCAGCGGCAGTCCTCCTCCTCCTCCTTTTACCCACAAGAGACCGGATTAGTACAGGTGAGCAGGTGAGCAGGTGAACAGGTAAACAGGTAAACAGGTAAACAGGTAAACAGGTAAACAGGTGAGCAGGTAAACAGGTAAACAGGTAAACAGGTGAACAGAGCCAGGTTCAGCTAACTGTGAGTAGTTCACCATCAAGCTGTGGTCTGAAGCTCTGAAGCTGACTTTTATAGACAGAGGAGGTGAGTGATTCACTGACGACCACACCTGCTGCAGGTGGAGGCCCTCAGGTAATCAGCTGATTCTCTACACCTGTCCACACCTCACTCAGCCACGCCCACCAGGGACAGGAAAGGGAGAGAGAGGGGAAGGAGGAGAGGCTGCCACTAGGCAGGGTCACAGGTGGAGGCCATGACACCACCTGTCAGTCCAAGTCCTCCAGAACACACCAGGGATCAGCAGAGTTCTGACTGAAATGTCTGAGATGTCATGTCTGCGTACATGTGGGCTGATGGGGGCGCTACGGTGGTGCTGCAGTGTTGATACAGAGTCATGGCTTCAGACATGCCAGCCAGGCCTTGGTGTCAGTGCTGACTAGTGTAGGTATCACTACGGTCACTGTTACTGATTCTTCCTTGGTTCTCTCTCTTCCACTCCCATCCAGATCGGTTTAGACAGCTCGAGGTCCTCCAGCAGGTAACTATAGCATTCTCTTGCTTGGTGGGATCTTCCTCCTCTCCTCTCAAAGCCCTACCAGAGAGAGACTCGAGTCCTGAGGCCCAGGAGAGAAGGAGGCGCATGGGCAGTCTGTTCAGGCGAGCATCCAAGAAGTCTCTGAGCCAAATCTACAACCAGAAAAATACGTCTGAGTCACTGCTACCCACACCTAGTCTGACAGACAAACAGGTCTCATTTAAAGGAGCTAGACCTGGACCTCTGGAGACTACGTGTCTCAGTCCTGTGGCAGAGGAAGGAGGAGCTGATCTAGACCCTCAGCCTCATGTGGCTTCTTTTACAGTGCAGGACAGAGCACTCAGACCTGCACCTCTGAGGGAAGGTCCTCCCCCTGCAGCCAGCAGCTTTGGACCAAGAAAGAAGAGTCCTGGGCAGGCCAAGGAGTCATTTGAAATTGAAGAGGTGAGTTCACAATATTGCAGCTACATGGTTCACCTTCAGAACATGATGCAGATGCACGCGTGGATCACTCTGGTAGCATCACTGGAACTGCAGGACCACCACTCAGGAGCTGATCTGAGAGGAGAAGACGTTTCAGATCAAACAATAATAACATTTATGAAATACAGTCAGAAGGACCACATCCTGAGTTTAGTAACGTCCACTTCCCAAGCAGAGAAACACACGGTACTGCCAATAATCATCAAACACGAGGCTTCTAATGAGTACCGTTAGTAAATAATAATAACCCAACAACACACGATACATAGACAGCATGTGAATGAGTGAATGCAGGACTGAAGATGGCAGTAATATCACACAACATGTAAACTACCTGCTGGTCATCACTGATAATAAATTAAACTAATGATACATTTAGAATGGCTTCAGAGGGAGGATGCCATTTATAATTTTTAAGTTCACCTGTTCAGCAGAAGGACAGGTGGAGTGACTTCCAGTGCATGGAACAGCTGCTGAGTCAGTGAGACAGAGAGCCATTTGCATCCCAGCGACTGTTATCAGAGAAGTTCAGATCAGCATCCAGCCAGTCACGGCTCTGCTCGTCTCACGGTTCGCAGGTTTAATGACGTGGCTCCTCCCCCAGTCCTCCTTATGACTCCCCCTCTTCACACCTTTACCTCTGGATCTGCTTTCAACACCATTTCTGCCTTTTTTACTGTCCATTCACTTCCCTCCACCTTCCCCCATCCCGACCACCTGGCACTGTCTCACCTGAGCGCCTCCGCCCCAGACAGCACTCACCAAGGGTGGAGGGACACCTCAGTGTGACGCTCCAGAAGCCCAAACACAGAAGCTCAACATGCAGCACACGGGGAAAAAGGAATGCATGACATAAACGGCATAAATATTTGTTAGACCTAAACATGACATTACAGTGACTCCACATGTGGATGACGTTTGACCGTCTGACCACAAACTGTCAGTCAAATGCTGCTGTACTGAAAAGAAACCACAACACATGCATCGAGGTTTGTTCATAACAATATGATGATCATTTGTCTTTGTTTATCAGAGGGGGTCAGTGGGCTCTGGTTCTCTCTGGAACACTTCAAGCCAAGGACACAGTGTCACCGTCTGACCAGCGTCTGGTTCTCTATCTGTTCATTAGATGGTTCCGCTGATAGCTCTGACTATGCCAGACTGTTCTCTGATGTTTAGTCAGCTGTGTCCGCGTCCTTGTACGATTTATTAATCTGGTATTCTTTCATTTTGATTCTAGATCCACAGCTTTGATGAAAACAGCGTAAAATGGAGCAACACTGGAGGAGAACATCTAGGTTGGTCAATAAGCACATGCTGTTCCTTCATGATGCTCCAGCAGGTGGAGCTGTGCAGACACAGAGCATGACTACAGCTTCAAACCTTCTCCTTCTCCTCCGTAGATATGTAGCCCAGTCCATGGGAACATACACATGAACATCGTTTTTAGACATTTTCATCATCAGTCAAAATTCTGCCATGATGCAGAAATATGAAGTCAGTAGAGGCTGTGGTCATGTTTCCATCAGCATCACCTCCTCTCCTCTCCTCTCCTCTCCTCTCCTCTCCTCTCCTCTCCTCCCCTATATATTCTATGTATATATATCTATATATCTTTGAAACCTAACACATTCTACTTTGGGCCGAGACACACTGAATGCTGAGCTTGTGATTGTGATGTTTCCCCGGTTGCTCCTCAGTGCACAGTGTGATCCGGTCCAGCAGCCTCCAGTCAGACAGCAGTGGTTTTGTAGAGGAGCCCTTCGTCCCGTCCATCCCTCAGCCGGCGGCACCAGGACCTGATCCCATCCAGGTTTTCTAAACGACCAGTGCACGCTCAGTCCTCTCACAAGCCTCCAACGTTATGGAAATGCAATAGCAACTCACTAAAACCCTGAAAGTGACTCACACCAGCTACAGCCGTCCTCACGTGTTCAGAACTACATTCAAACACAATCACACATAGAAACATTATATAAATATATTAAAGTTGGGATTTATAGATTCTCTGGATGCTTATTTATCACAGCATGAACATGAATGAAGGATTTGATACATCAGTCTAAAACTTTACAGACACTGTTTTAAATATCCATAATTTAGTATTAAAAATAATTTTTAAAAAAAGCCACTTAGAGAAGGTCAAGCAGGAGCCCCTGATTACTTTAGAATAATGATTTAATTAGTACTTGGATGTGTGATTGTCTCGTTTCATCTGTTTCGCTGCAGGCTCCGTCGGCCTCGTCAGGAGGAAACGGCCAGAGGAGCGAGGCTCAAGGATCCTCTCCTTCTTCTCCTTGTGCCTCCCCAGATCCCCTCCTGTCCTCATGTCAGACCTCCTCTGCTGGTGATAAGGACCTCCCTTCCTCAGCCGGTCCTTCACCAGGTCCTTTACCAGTCTTTGGCTCTTCTCATTCCCCTGCCTTGTTGGGTCTCCCAAAATCTGAGCAGCAAACTGCGCACACAGAGACTCTACCGGATCAGGAACAGCCTCCTTCTTCTTCCCTGTCTGCACGGCTGTGTGAATACATCCCTCCTTGCAGCTCCACATCCAAACTACAGAACATAACTCACTGCAGACCTCCAGGTTACCCCTCTCCTGCCTCATTCACCCCCGTCGCCCCGACCTCCTCCCCTGTTAAAACTGTGGACACAACATTTCCTTTCAGCTACCCCTCTAGTCCTTTCCATGACTCTGAAGGCACAACTTGCTTTACATATTCAAGTGTGCCTCATCCTGACTCGTACTTCATGTTTTCTGCACAGTCGAGCTCCTCTGGCAGTCCATGGAACATACGTCCAGAGTGGACGGAGGTGTCTTTGCATGATAAGCTCATCTCTGCTTCCGTTTGTTTGTCCTTCCTGTTTCCCTCCTCCCCTGATTTACCTCCCTCTGCCGTTCCTGGTTTTCATTTTCCACCTTCTTTAGCCTCTTCCTCATTAATCGAGTCCGTTTCAAACAGTCTAGAAAACGATCCAAATGAGTCTATTTTCCTAAACTCAGACAGAAGAGGTTTCTCTGATGCACCAAAGGAAGATGATGAAGAACCCTCTACCCTCACCTCTCAGTCGGACATGGACAGGCCCACCGCTCCATCCCCTCTTGATCTGGGTTCTTGTAAGTTAGAAGAGGGCTGTCAGAGACCGGCCGTCCTTTCTACTGACCAACACATTCCATGTTGTCAGCCTGCCTTGTCCTCCCAAACATGTGAGTCAGATGGTCTCTCAGATTCAGCTATCGGAGGATCTGTCGACCTGACAGAGCAGTCCATCACCCAGCAGCTCAGGACACTCCATGGTGACAACACACACCCTCTTCCAGTCCCTCTGATCCAAGATGGTGTTCACGTTCAGATCGATCATATCTCTTTGGACTCTGGACCTCGGACTCACTCACATGACACTGTTTGGAGGGCTGGAAGGCAAGAAGGAGAGCGTGAGAGACACCCAGTGGAGACTGAAGACACAGGTGTTGACGTTTCAGATACAGGAAGTTGTTCTGCTCTGTCAGAAGGTTCGATACCATTCAGCCAGACAGATCCCTGGGTCCCCCCATGCAGTCTGCGTGATGAGCTTTTGGCCAAAACTCAACAGGAACAGTTTGGAGATGTGTGTCAAATGGAAAATGAAGCATCTGAAAGTTACATACGGTTAAATGATCACGTTCCAGATGGAAGCAGCAGACCTGATGTGAAACCAAATGATCTCAATGGCAGCTTAGACGTGGTTTTTGAAACCTCAGTGGATAGCTCAGACTGTGAATATGCAGACATGGAGGCTTTCTTTCAGCAGCTGGATAGTGAAGGGCAGGTGTTTTGGGCAGAGCCTGTCCAGGTGTTGAATCCGTCCCCTGTGGAGGAAGAGTCCGGCAGCTTCGACGTCTCAGACAGACATCACAGGACTTCCTCATTGCCTAGAGGCCCTGCTGCTCTGGGCTCCTTCTCATCCACAGACAAACCCATGCCTTTATCTTTGTCAGTCCCATCTCTGTCCGTGACCCAAAGCGTCCAGCCGTCCAGCCGCTCTGCTTCTGCTCAGATGTCTTTATTTCTGCCTTCTCATATTGCACACAGGAAGGATGTTCCCTTCGTCACTGAGTCTAAACACTCCATTTCCTGTGCTGCGCTCCCATTGGACACCTCCACACCCTTCCGTGCCGTCCAGTCATGGACAGACCTGCATATCCACCAGAATGCTCTCACCAAGAACTTATCACATGCAGCTAATCATACTGGACCAAACAGTGTGAACACCTCCACGAGTCTCCCAGAAACACCTCAGAGACCTGCAGTAACCCTCTCTGTGCCTCCATCTTCTCCTGACCACTGGCAGTCCCAGGACTCCATCAACAAGACGGCTGGAAACTGTGAAAGTGTTTCAGCCTCTGTGGATGCAGGACTGTGGCCTGGTGAACGACACCGAGTGGACCAGAGCAGGAAAGAAGACGAGGAGAAGCTGTGGGAGGGCGACCATACAGCCGCCGTGGCATGCTGCTGTGATCATGGCTCTGCTCAGAAGAGTCCCAACCAGCAGCTCAGTCCTGTGAGTAAACCCACACTGTCCACAGCGTGTTCTGATTCCATGTTCACAGCTTCCTGGAATAACACAGCCTTCTGCTAGATGCTGCTAAAACTATTTCAGAATCGTGAAGGTCTGAGAAAATAAGACACCAATCTGACAAAAGTCAGGCCAGACTGAACCATGGGCCGGACTGAACCATGGGCCGGACTG
>NW_007578502.1:291593-309109 GCF_000690725.1 Stegastes partitus | reverse complement strand
GACTGAACCATGGGCCAGACTGAACCATGGGCCGGACTGAACCATGGGCCGGACTAGAACCATGGGGCAGACTAGAACCATGAGCCAGACTAGAACCATGGGCCAGATTGAACCATGGGCCAGACTAGAACCATGGGCCAGACTAGAACCATGAACCAGACTGAACCATGGGCCGGACTGAACCATGGGCCGGACTAGAAGCTGCAGCTCAAGGTGCTGCCTGCCACTGGGCCCTGTCTTGTCCAAGGACCCTTGGACTGTGGAGGGGTTCGGCATCGACCCGCCAACCGAGCAATCAGAGGACAACCGCTCTGCCACCTGAGCCACAGCTTTAATTAACCTGCTTTTTTCTTTGTCAGACAAATTTCATAGTTTGACGACAACAACAGTAAAATATATGAACATAAAATATGTAGTGAAGTATGAAGCCAGTGGTGGCACTTGAAAGAGTCCAACTTCTGCATCTTGTTTTTGTTGCAGCTCTGCCCACAGCTTTTGTCCTTCCTGTGGTCCATCCTCTGTGGTCCAGCTCAGGTTTACTCAGTAGTAACTGAATGTGCCTTTGGAGGACAGAAAGTGCAGTTTGGAGCGTTGAGCAGCCCAACAGACGCTGATCTGAATGAACTTCCCTGTTATCGATGCCTATTTGATCTTCTGTAGTCATAGTGAGGCCAACGCAGAGACGATGCATTAAAAAACATTCATCAAGGACAACCAGCTGTACTTATGTCAGAGTCAGCTGCATCTCAGCAGAAGGAGAAGCCAGAGAGTCCTCACTGAATTCTTGATCCATAAACGGGACTGACTCTGTCTTCTGCTGGCTCCAGTCCTGTCTGCACTGTGTTTGTATGAGTGAGGTAGTGTTGGGTTTTTATGGTGTAGTGTCATGGTTACACACTGCTCAGACCGCTTCCAGCTTGTGCAGTGTGGTGCTAAACGGCGCCACCTTCAGGAGGGAGCAGGGAGACGTGGAGCTAAACGGCGCCACCTTCAGGAGGGAGACGTGGGGCTCTCATCTTCCAATGAGTCATGACATCTGCACTTGGCTGTAAACACTGAATTTGTTGTCGTGTTCTCACAGCTCTTGAGAGCCTCCACAGCATTAGCATGTGAATGTTTCATTTACATGTGGAGCTTGTAGAGCTCTCTCTTTAGTCTGTTTTCCACTCGGCAATTGTGAGCTTTCTCTCATTAATTCAATGTAATTCAGTACATATCCATAAATGACATTATGGTGAATGCAGAATCAACAAAGGCTTATTTTATCGGTGGTACTGAAACGTTTCATCTGCAGTTGTGTAAAATATAGCTGACTGAGAATGACAGTTGTTTAAAAACCGTATTTTAATATGACTCTGACACACGTACACGCTGTGGTGATACTCGGATAGATCTAAACCTTTAAGCAGTTTCTCACTGTGTAGAGGTCTTAGAGTCCAGGCTCCTGGATCCTTCAGTCCGTATTTAGTCCAAGAAGACATGGACTACATGAAACATGGACTGAAATGCTGAACACAACAGCACAGTGTAAAACAAACATACATCTTTTCTTCTGGCTCTTGGACAGCACGAGTCAGTGAGTGATGAAGTTTGGTTTGCATCTTTCTCTATGAAGTGAGTCCTGAGGACTTGTCTTAAGAGTTCAGCAACAGTTCTTGTCTCCAAACAGCTTTTTACTTTGAGTTCAGGTGCAATCGACTGGATCACTGCTTCTACAGTCTCACCTTCATCGCAGCCTTTCTGCAGTCCACGTTCAGTCTGTCTTCCAAGGCTGCTGAAACTCAGTTTATCCTTCTGTCCCACTTCACCAGCTTGGCCAGTAATCCTGAAACCTTTCCTGTTCATGGGATGCAGACTCACTCGGCCTCTGATGTGTGATGAGTTTCTCTCTGAGCCTGTTCCTCTGCTTGGTCTCTGTGGTGGCAGCTGGTTGGGGTGTAGAACCTTCTCCATAGATGATGAATGCTCCAGGACCGTCTCTGGCTGCCCTCCTGTCTATTCCAGTTGTGAATATAACCGTCCGACATTCCTAAATCCTCCACCCCTGTGATGTTTTTCATTCTCCAGGTCGGTCAGGGTGAGCCTCTCATTAACCGACATGACGCTTTATCTCCTCACTGGGCTGACGCTAGCTGGTGTTGTTTGGTCCCGTCTTAAATAGAACGTTGTCTGTCGTGCTTTATTCTGCTAATACAGTCATGGACAAGCGTTTACACACACTTTTAAAGACCTTGTACATCATGGCAGTTTCCAGTGACTCATATTACTCAGAATGTTCTGTGATGAACCACTGAAACTGGTTTTGTCATAAAAGCAACCAGGCATTTTGGTTCTTTTATAGATTCATTATAGGTCTGTTGGAAATATGACCAAATGTGCAAAAATGTTCATGCAGCCACTTGAATGATCCGTTTTGCTGATGTCAGAAGCTGGGTAAATCCATTTTCTTCGTGGCCTGGCCTCTGAACTTCTCATGAGTGAATATAACTGAGTGGAGCTGGTGACCCCACACTGGCTCAGTGAGCAGAGTTCAATACGGCCCAGCTGATCTGGATGGAAGCGTCTACAGAGCTGAGTTCAGATCTAAAGAATAAATCACTGACTTGAGCAAGTAAAGAAAGACACTTGAAGTCATTTTAAAGCAGCTACAGATCCAAAAGTCATGTGTTTGTAAGTGGACAGTGCATGGTCCAGTTGTGCCACGATCAGGAAGAAAAAACAAACCATCACCTCCTAAATGTCTGCACATAGAACTGGTGGTGTCCCAGCATGCATCATGACATGCAGCCCCTGGACATCATCCCCAAACATCACCAGGTTTGATTTGCCGTTGGAGTGAAATGTGCCCCGTACATGTTCAAATCTGCCCTCATTAGCAAGTCTGGGCTGAACACAATCCTCACGGACACACGGTGTCAGTTCAGCAGAAAACCCAACTCATCTCCAGACAGGACCTGTTGCCAGTGATCTACAGTCCGGGTTTGGTGCTGCCCGGCCCACTGGAGGCACTCCACTGGTGTCTGGCTGCCAGACGTAGCTTCCTGATTGGTCTTCTGGCTTTCAGACCCCTTTCCACCAATCTCCTGTTGACGGTTTCATGACTAACTTGGATATTTGCATCCTGTTGCCATTCGTGCTGCCTCAGAGAGACGGCAGCACTTCTATAAATCTCTAATTCACCTGGAGACATAAACGCTGTTATGAGCTCGGTGTACACATTGAAGTCAGTGCTGAAGCTTGTGCTTTACAGCAAAGCCCCACGTCTACAGACTGTAACCAACATGTAGTGAAGTAACTCGTGTGTTTGTCCTCTACAGTCCCGTCTGGACGAGTCGGACCAGATGGTGTTGGGCCTGCAACACTTTGGCTGTGTGCTCAGGACCATGGAGCTGCAGCTGTCTGAAGACCAGGCTGCAGTGTACAGCGCCCTCTCTGACAAGGACAGGTATCGTCCACACTGGTCTTTGAAGCTCCTTATGGAAGTTCCTCATTTGGTGTTTAAGTTCAGTGCAATTAGCTGAGTGAGAACAGTCACAAGTTGTATTTGTGTAGCACCAGTTCACAACATCTAAAGGCCAGTCATACAGGAAGGTGAGTACATTTGGCAGCAGTGGGAAGAAAAAAAAAACTCCACTTTAGCAGGAAATCCCCAACTCCTGAACCATCTGCTGACCAGCTGGGACTAAAGGGGAGAGAGCTAAAGGGGACATAGAAGGGCAGAACATCCAGCTTTACATGTCCTGCTATTAAAGCTGTAACGGTCACACGGGGTTTACAGGAACCCAGGTGCCGTCACTACTGAGGATGAGGAGACAGCGACTGTGAAGAAACTGTTTACAAAGTGAAGTGAAAAGCAAAGAGCAAATACCAAGAGTGCAGGATCACAAGAACTAGATCCAAACAGCCCAGGACAGAGCACTGAAGCCACAGGCCAGGTGAGCAGGGAAACAGAAAGCCAAGGTGTGACCAACACTACATACACAAAACTACAAATGGGCCGCAGAGGAGACCAGGAAGTAAACGAGACAGAGAGCAGACAGAGCTAACCACAGCTAAAACTGTCAGGAACATACTAAGGAGAATACACAAACTGAGCAAACCCAAACACCACAGGCTGAAGAGAAAGCAAACTTACCTGCAGACTGAGGCTGGGAGGGGCCAGCAGAAGTCCATGTGGCTGTCTGGTGGTGGGCAGGTGGACCAGGTGGCTGGTCTGGGTCCAGAGGTTACCTACAGGAAGTCAGGCAGTGGTTGATCCAAAGTCATGGTAGAACAAGGCAGGGAACCAGTCAGGGGGTGCAGCAGTCAGAGGCAACCATCCAGCTGAGAGGGAAGTCTAAGCTGGGCTGGCAGGTGAATAATCTGGACCAGGTGACCACAGGTGGGGTCTCGACTTCTTAGTGGCTGCTCAGAAAAACACACAGCGAGGAGGAGGAGGAGGAGGAGGAGGAGAGACCAGTCAGGGTGTGATGGTGGATAAATGTGAAACATGGACAGTTTGACCAAGAGAAATAATATTGCTGTTTAAAATGGAAATGTCTGGGTGAGAGCACACTGCTGCCAAGGAGGACAGGAGCAGGACCGGATCCAAAGATTTATTACACAAAATTAAGATAAAGATATGAACGCCCACAAACTAGAAGAATTACGGTAAAAGTCCAGTAAAACCAGTGGGCTAAAATGTTAGGATGCTCTAAAACGTTTCACATCTTTGAGCTTTTAGTTTGAAAGTGTAGTCCAGGATCAGTCAGCTGAGCAGAGAGAGGAGCAGACTCAGGATCAGCTCCTCAGACCATCACAGCTCAACAACTAGAAGTCGCTCTGAAGAACCTCCTCCACCGTATGAGGCAGTCCTGGTCTGAGAGCAGGTCAGAGAGCTTCCATATGATGGGAATGGATTAGTTTGGTTCTGAGGTCATGTATGAAGGAAGTCCTGCATCACAGACACTCACTGGGTGACGAGGACAACATCTCTACATCTTTAACGTGTTCATGTAGAGCTGCACTTCATTCATAACATGAGCTTTCTGCTGTCCAGTCTGACAGAGCAGCAGGTTTAAAGACGGTGCTTCATTCATCTCAATGGGGATTTTTATTGATGAATTTTGTTTTGAGATTTAATTTGAGGACTTTTCTCACAGCTGTAGAACAAGTTAGGCACTGAAACAAGCCCGAGGAGCCTCGATAGGTTGCTGTCAGTGCCTCTGCTTCGGCACACTTAACAAACTATGCTGAAGAAAAGAAGGAGGTCTTTGGGAGGGAGATGCACAGGAACATGTAGCTTCAGAGCCACAGACAGCTGCAGGCTGAATAAAACACAGACGACAGGACAGACGAGACACAGAGGAGGTGACCAGAAGGTTTTCTCTTGACTGGTCTTTGTTCTGCATCACAAATTAAAATATAAGATGACTTATCACCATGTCGTTTACATTTTTATAAGTGTATATATAAAGCTGAATAATATTGTGTGTGTGTGTGTGTGTGTGTGTGCGTGCGTGCGTGCGTGCGTGTGCGCGCGCGTGCATGTGTGTGTGCGCGTGCGTGCATGTGTGTGTGCGTGCGTGTGCGTGCGCGCGTGCATGTGTGTGTGTGTGCGTGCGTGCGTGTGTGTGTATGTGTGTGTGTGTGTGTGTGCAGGGCGGAGCTTCAGGACATTCAGGAGCTGAGATGTGCAGTGAGGCAGCAGGCTGGAGAGCTGGAGCTGCGGTTAAACGAACTGGACCATCAGTATGATGACAGTCTGAATACGGTAACACTCTCAGCCTGGACTCTGTTCTGGTCTGAGACTCCAGTGAGTCCCCCTCACAGCTGCAACGAGGACTCCACAGTTAGAAAACATAAAACTTATGGACCTGGAGTTTGATCCTTAGAGAGCTGGACGGATGCTGGAGGACATAAACGGGCTCAGACCACTACAGGGCAGCTCTGTTTCTAATGTAGTGATGAGCTATTGTTAGCCTCTGCCTCATGGGTGTGTTGTATGAAACACCAAAGGTCTGCACAGCCACCACAAACATCAGCACTGAATGCTGACAATAATTCTATATTTTTTCAAATAAACTGGCCACTACATGTGTGTCAGCACATGAGCCCAGACAGCAGGGCTCAGGGATTAGGTACCGACAGAGTCAGCAAGCCTGGTTCACTGCTCAGTCAGCTTCACTTTCATGTGCATTCTATCTATCAATCTATCCATCCATCTATCCATCCATCCATCCATCCATCCATCCATCCATCCATCCATCCATCCATCCATCTATCTATCTATCCATCCATCCATCCATCTATCTATCCATCCATCCATCTATCTATCTATCTATCTATCTATCTATCCATCCATCCATCTATCTATCTATCTATCCATCTATCTATCCATCCATCCATGTTTATATATAGCTACATATCTATATGTGTGTGTGTCACTTGTCATGTGTTTCTGATGCTTTGTGTTTGAACAGATCATGCACAGACTCTTGGACGAGCAGTCTGTGCTCTGCTCTGAGCTCAGAGTGTGTCTACCTGGACCAGCGCCTCTACCTGGACCAGCGCCTCCACCTGGACCAGCGTCCCCGTCCCTGAGTCCAGCCCCCAGCAGGACGGTGGCCACTCAGTGCCGCCTCCTTCCCTGGATCCCGACCCAAAGCGGTCACGTCTCTGCCAGGAACATGGACTCCAGCACACTGGCACCTCCTGGATCAGAACACATGTGTGAGGGCCACGGTGGTTCTGCCACTAAGACAGACAAGCTCAACATCGTGGGCTTCCTCCAGAGAGTCAGAAAAGCTTGTATTCATTAGTGACTACAGTCCTGGTGTTTGTGCTGACACGGTGGATGAAGCATGGCCGTCATTTCCTGTTGAGATCAACACGTGTGACCATAACCATGAACATGCTAACAGTCAGCTGCAGGTGTGAGCTACACTAGACCTTTACTGTTGGAGGTCAAACACACTCCTGTAACATCAGATGAAATCAAAGAGGCAGACATTCTGCCTCTACTAAGCCTCTGATGTTGTCAGGAAGCTGTTCATTGCTGAGGTTTTAACGAGCGCCTCGTCCTGTGCACTGCGTCACTCTGCTGCCTGGTCCACAGCCCAGCACAGCCTGGAGCTGGGCTGTGATGCTACAAACCAAGTACTGGTGACTAGACGGGGTGGCGAGGGGCTGCAGACGGCTGTGGTGCTTATTTAGAGACTCCTCAGGTGTCAGCAGTGTTTCACACAACAGCACAGGTGTGGCCTCAGTGACACAGTGAAGGAACTCCGTGGATCCTTCAGAACAAAATGAAGTGAACTAGAAGTTTCTGAGGAAACTCTGAATGTGCCGCTGCAGCTTCTGCTGGTGAATACGTCCTGTTACGATGATACACAAGTTGTAATTTACACAAGTAGATTTTATTTTGAAAAGCCAGCCTGTTTCCTGATCAGTGCCTTTAACTTGTTGGAGGTTCCACACTGAGGTGTGTTCTGGTGTCAGAGAGCCTGAGAGTCACCGACGGTCTGCAGTGAGAAGAGCAGAAGATCAGACTTTTATCAAGGCACAGCATCATTTGCACATTTCTCTGTCTCCTATATATTCCTGTAAATCTGTAAATTCTTCTATATTATGTTTTATTTTACTGAATATCCTAATATTCTGTGTTGTCGTTCTGCTTTGTTGAATATTCACGCTGCTGTAACAGCTGAGCTTCCCTTCTGGGATTAATAAAGTCAGTTGGTGAGAAAGAGAAAGACATGGACTGTGCTGTAATGTTATAAAGAAATAAAGGGAAAATCTCTCATGTCTTGAATACTTTTAGAAGACCTCAAGACGATTTATCAATAATTAAAAGCTTCCCTATAAGTTCACATGATGAGACCAGGAACTCCAGATCTGTGTCCACACTGGGCCTCCTTTGATAAAAACACTTGCTTTGATCATAACTCCAGTAAAGCTCCGAACAGTGAACCGTTCATGTGGTTTCTATGTTCATCTTCTCAGTGAGTCTCATTACTGTCCAGAAACAGGACATCGTGCTGCAACGAAGGTCCAGAACAATCGCTGCAGCAGTAAAGCTCTGGTTCATTAGAACACGTCTATTCTAATGAGGAGCACGCCGCCTCTCAAGACTCAAAAGGCTTTGATTCCACCCAGCATCACAAGTGTGTGTAGAAACAAGGAGGACATGAATCATGCAGACTGTATGTAGATTCAGTGTCGGTGGTGTCGGCTACACCCTATGGCAGTCACAGCTTTACTGGATTCACCTCGTTAAGGTTTCTGATTGAGAACAACGGAGGAGAAGGGATCCGGTACGCTGTTGATAAGGACTTCATGTTCAGGAGCAGAAACAGCAGCAGTTTATCAAAGCATTCAGGCGTTTGTGTAAAAAGTCCCATAAATCTGTTGAGTGCTAAAACAGATAGAAACGAGTTTTATTCTACGTAGAGTCCATCCATCATCTCTACACCTTCATCCTCACCAGGGGGGCGGAGCCTATCCCAGCTGACTCAGGGTGAAGGCAGGTTCACCTGGACAGGTAACCAGTCTATCACAGGGCTACACTTAGAGACAGACAACCAAGCACACTCACATTCACACCTACGGACAATTTACAATCACCAATTAACCTCAGCATGTTTCTGGACTGTGGGAGGAAGCCGGAGAACCCGGAGAGAACCCACGCTGCACGGGGAGAACATGCAAACAGGGATCTTGTAGCTGTGACGGTGGTAACTGGCTAGCGACCCTCTGAGTCGTGTCTGAATGTGAATCAGTGCCTCTTTGTTTTCTTTCTGGCTGCACTCAGAGGGTCAGTCTGTTGATCAGAGGTCCAGATCTACAGCAGCCCTTCTCTAGCTCGTGTGCGAGTAGGTTTTTATCTTTTCTCTGACGTTGGGGGGTGGGGTTATGTAGGAGGGATGCTCCTCCTGCAGACTTCATAGCCAGGTCGCTCTGCATCAGTGTGTCTGTCACTGCTGAAGCTGGAGGTAAGAGACGTCTTCATTCATTACGGCTGCTTGTTTGTGTCTTCATTGTGTTCTTAATCCTCTCAGCTCAGTTCCTCTGTGTGTTCTGGCTCTCCCTACATCAATCTGGACTACATGTGTTGCTTTCCTTTTTCTCTCATGCCACACTGGCTGTTGCATTAGTCTGTCTGAAAAATCACAGCAACACAACTCCTGCATCCACCAACCGGACAGCAATGAAATATATCTGATAAAATCTGGATACAGAAGGTGAAGCAGACACGGGCTGAGTTCAGACAACAGACATGAATGTAGTGATTTGATTTATTCTAAATAAGAGGACTTGTGTTTAAGGCAGCTTTGAAGTGTTGTGTCCTTCCTTACGGTCCTCAGGTCCACTGATGAATAATGCATTGTGGATGTGTGTCATATGATCTGCACAGAAGCCCAGCGGGCCTCAGAGATGACGAGCGGCTGTAGGAGGTCCACTACGGAGCCTGAACATCGACTGGTGACACCAGAGCTCACCCGCTGTAAGAACAGAGCAAAAAAACACTTCACATAATGTAAATCCTAATAACAGGTTTAACTCGGTGTACGTTTAGTTTGATTGATGCATAACCGTTAATTAGTCCCGACACCACAGTTCATCTTTAGTTCCTAATATATGTTGTGGACACAAATCAGAATGCAGCTGGACAGGCAGCTAACCCTCCACAACAGCACCTCTCAGCGCTCCTGTGTGCACTCGTTTTATCACACCAGCTTTAAACAAGATGAACGGACCGGTCCGGTACACACTGGGCCGGGTGGAGGGGGCAGCGCCTCCTGCTGGAGGACATGAAGCGTGAGCTCTCAGCAGGTCAGAGCAGACTCAGAGCGAACAGTGATAAAGAATTTTACAAGGAACAAATGTTTACAGGAAGTAGGAAACTGTTTTAGAAGTCAACAGGAAATGCTGGACAACAGCCACGACTCGTGACTCGGTAGGGAGGAGCCCACAGGAACACATGGAAGTGGACAGTTACTGGACTGGAGGAGAAACAAATCCTAAACTAAGAATACAAATACACAACCTGGAGAGGCAAGCACAAACCCAGACCAGGTACTAAACCCAGTCAGGCCGGGTAAATACAGAACTGACCAGAATTACTCAACAGGTATCAAAGAAAACGACATGAACCTACAAGATAAACTATTAACCTGCTGGGAACAGAGAACGTAGCTGAGAGCCAGGTGGAGATGGATGAGGGAGGAGGTGGACGGAGCAGGGGCATGTGGACCAGACGTACCAGGTGCAGCAGGGAGGTGGAGATCCTTGGCAGGTTGATCCAGGACACGGAGGACAGCCAAGGTGAGCGGAGTGGAGGTTTCCAACAGGCCGAGGCTGAGGGGATCCAGGGTCAGCTGACGGAGCACAGTGATGGTCTGGTGTCATGGAGCGGTCTGAGGAAGGCTCTTATGGAGGCAGGAGACCATGTGCAGCTGAACCACGCCCCACCGCAGGTGTTCTTGCTCAGGTAATGATCTGATGACTGCACCTGGCCCGATGTCCAACACCAGCCAGCTCACATCCACCTGAGGAGAGCGAGGCAGAGGGAGCTACTGCCACCACCCAGAGCTGGAGGTGGACGGCATGACACACGAGAGATTATTCATTTAAAAAAAGTTCAGATTCTTTCTCCCGTTTTCAGTGAAAAAAGAACAGATTTGTCAAGGAATAGATCAGAGATGTTACCTCCCAGTGGATCAGCTTGTGATGTGATGAGTAAACTTCTGGTTTCAACCAGTCTCCTCCAGTAAGACTCTTCTATGGAGCCATGTCTGGTGGAGGAAGCTGAAGGTGTGATGGTTTGTCTGGCTGTCTGACAGGTCAGGAGACGCTGGAGATGGACAGCAAGTCAGAGATGAAGAATGATGAAGAGGAGGAGCATGCTCTCTGTGCAGACGATCAGATGGAAAACCAGCTACAGAAACCTCGCAGGAAGGACACACCTGTCCTCATCTGTCCTCCTCATATACCAGGTACACACACACACACACACACACACACACACACACACACACACTCCAGGCAGTGTGTTTGGAGCTGTAGAAACCGTCTGTTGCCTGGGACTGTGTGCTCATCATTTACCTTTAAAACAGCTCACACAGGTTTGTACACGACTGATCAAAGGTTTCAGAGCATCCAAACAGCTTCACCATGTAAAATGATTTGTGATGTGACATGAAGACACTGAAGCTTCAGTCAGGTTTAGTCAGACCTTCATGTGTTTATTTTAACCAATTCTAGCTGATAGTACTGGAACAGGACTAAAATGTTCTTGTGTTTTTAGTTTGTTGTCTGAGAGGAGGACTCTGTTCAGAGATGGACTCCAGTATCTCATGTGAACGTCCTCCGTGATCTTTCTCCGGTTAAATCCTGATCGGTTTAAATGCTGGGAATGGGTTTGGTCTGTATCCTGAAGTTGTTCAGTCTCAGCTGTTTCAGATTCAGAGAACATCAGCCTGCCAAAGCTGGTCTGTAGACCTGCAGGAGTGACCAGGCTGTGACCAAGAGCTTCTCCAGACATGTTTTAAGACGTGCAATGATCTCGTTAGCAAGTCAGACATAAAGCCAAACGTTACTGACAGTTTATATAACGTGTACCTGAACTCTAATCAGAGCAGTTTTGGTGTTAGAGCAGTAGATTAACATTCGTGTTGTATGAGCTGAAGAGTCCTGTGGTGGAGCCGAGTCATGCACTTTGTTCAGCAATAATTCACAACTAGTCCCCTGAAGGTGCTCAACGTGGCAGGTGGAGCCCTCGGCGTTGTACAATCTACGCCTCACCATGTTACAGTGAAAAACCCAACAAACCCAAACACTACCTCTGAGCAGCTCTTTGGCTACAGCGAGAAGAAGCAGAAAGAAACCTGCAGCAGAACCCGGCTCAGGAGGGCTCGGCCCGCTTGGCTCGTGGCTGACACTGTGAACGCTGAAGAAGCAGCTCTAGACAGTAAAACCTGGAGGTCTGTGAGACGGCTGCTTGTTCTGAGTGGCTGCATTAGAAGCAGCTAGCAGTGGAAGCACATTATCCATCATGGAGAAAATGGATGGACAGCAGTGGAAGCACAGCGTTATGAAGCTGAACTAGATGACTGCTGGTTCCTCAGCTGGAAGGCAGCAGCTCAGTAACAGTCCCACATACCTGCAGAGCTGGAGGCTGTGTGGTGGTGGCGGGGCTGGATGAACGCAGAAGCAAACGTCCTCTGAGGAGGTTAAGTTGGACCAGTAAGAAGCTGAAAGCACAGTTTCCTTCATCTTAACCTGACAGCTTGTCTTCCCTCTGTGCAGGCGCCAGACTGCTGAGGGCTCAGGAGCAGATCGTTCACTTAGAGGACGACGAGAAACATGAGAAGGAATGAACATTTACTTGCTTTTATTTGGTTTTGTCAATGTATGTTTTATGTTCTCAGTAAAATAAATGTTGCTTGGACCAAGTGTTTAATCTTCTAAATGTCTCTGCTGCTCTGTTTGTGCTTCTTTGCCTGCAGTAGAACAAAACACAGGAGATATGGTCTGATGGTAGGAAACCATCCCTGTAGTTCAAGGTCTAAACATACATCTGTATCGGCACAGCTGGACCTGCTGAAGACATAGATAACAATCATCAAGTCAGAAATAATTCTCTCTCTCATTATTCTGGTGTTTAGCGAATAGAAATAATGTTGGTGACCCTGACTGAGCTGAAACAGGAAGCGTGTAGTCTGATGTCATGTCTTCTCCTACAGTGGATGCAAACGTCACCAGAACATGTATTTAAACCAAATCAAAACCTTTTCTGTATTTATTTTTTCAGCTCATTAATTCATAGTCAGACATTCACTCTCACATCAGAGCTCGGCTCATCTGATCGTGTCTTTGCTGCTGTCAGGACTCTCCTGATTCGTAATAATCAGCTGTTTGTACAATACGACCGCTGGTCCAGCCTCCACGGGAGAACAGCAGAGCAGTGGGCAGCACCATGGAACACACAACAACTTATTAATATTATACTTCTTAAACTTATTTGAAAGTTATTGACAAAAAACTGATAATTTTATGCAGAACGAGGATGTTAAAGCAGGGATCTGGGCTGGACACAACCAGGGGGCACATGGGACAACCACAGTAACCTGTACAAGACTGGGACCAATGAATACAGGCTGCAAAGTGCAAGAATAAACACATGACCAGGTGGTGGCATCTGGCCGTGTAACATCACACCAGTGTCACAGTCAAGACTATCAGGTCACTTCCGGCAGCGCAGGGAGATCCGCTGCAGCCTCCTGGCTCTGGCCCGGGCATCAATGGGCCGGATCTCCGTCAGCTTGGACCTGACAAGCTGGTAGGACCTGGCACAGTAGCTGGGCCTCTTGCAGTACTGAATCTGTGGGCAGTCCGGTCTCGGGTCTGAAGAAACAAAACACAGTAAGTTGGCGTAGAATCAGATCCAGCTCAGGGTCCATGTGTGCATCGTAGAGCGGTCTGATTGTCATAGAGACAGATTACATTTTGACTGTTCAGCTGACATCAGTGGAACCTCATCCTACTGTTTATCATGTCTATCTGTCCATCATCTATACACCGCTTCATCCAGAGGAGGGCTAGAGGGGCTGGCGTCCATCCCAACCAGCAGACAGACTGTCAGTCCATCACAGAGCTACCATGCTATGGACTTCCTTCAGTCTTTGCTGATGGAGTTGCATATTGCTCCTGATAAAGTGCTTTACAAGATGAAGGACTGAATGTCTGTAACTGAGGTGGTGGTCAGAGCAACTAGAATATCATGTTAGAATATACACACAGCAATGTGCCGGATATCTGAACGCTGACTTATAATCACAGGATATCCATCAGATAAATCTGGTGAGTCATAAAGTAAAGCAGCATCTAAATCCAGCACTACAACTAGTCAGGGTTGAACCAGTCTGACCCACTGCTGCTGCTTCCACCAGTGGTCCATAGTTCCAGCAGTGAAGCTGCAGACCCACCAGCTTTCCTGTCTCCTTCCTCCCTGTCAGGTTGCCGTTTGTCCTGCTGCCTCCTGGCCTTCACCTCCTCTTGACCCTCCATGTCTGCCTTCGTGTCCTCCTGCCTGGTGTCGGCCGTGTCAGCAGCTTTCCTCGACTGTGGTTCCTCTTTAGCCATGCTGCCTTCCTGTCCATCCTCCCCCGCCTCCTCCTTCTTCTTCAGGTCTACCAAAACATGGACAGACAACCATTTGCAATTTAAAATGCCAGTGAACATTCCCTGTCAACCCGCTGTCATTAAAGCAGCAGCATTTAATGATGCAGAACCATGAGGCTGGAGCAGCTGGAGGAAACCACGCATGCTCCTCCCAGAAAGGCCCAAAACCAGCCCCAAGGTTTAGACTCTAGACCCTTCTTGTTGTAAGTCTGTCTTTACAAACCAGCAGCCTGTGATGGCAGCTACCTCGGGCTCCCTGGGCCTTCCACGTCTCTCTGTTGCGACATATCTCCTGGTTCCATGTAGCCTTGAAGCTTTTGAAGTCCACGGTGGTCAGAGAGCAGCTGCCCTCTGAGCCGGTGCTCTTCACGCTGGAATGCTTCCCGTCACTGCCTCCAGTGCTGTTGGAGCCACAGACAGATATACGTACACAGGGATTCAGACATGCACATGTGTAGCAGCTGTGAACAGCTGGAGCCATGTGGGCATCAGTAAACGTCAGCTGTTATTGAATGTCAATAGAATGGAAAAGGAATGAATACAGGTGACCAGTACAATAACAGAAAGCTGTTGGGAGTGAGTCAGTGAGGAGGTCGTTCTGGTTGGAGCTAACAACAGGGACACACTCTGCTACCAGACCACTGGAGGATACAGAGCTCATGAGCTTCAGTCTGTCAGACTAGTTCAGCTCAACAAACTGACAGCATACTGATCTTTATGGATCTCTACAACACAGGTCGTCCATCAGACGAGCTCCAGCCTTTTCTGAGTTACGTCTACAACCTCCAGCTGAAACCAGGAGTTTGCATCCACTGTATAAAAAGACTCATAACCTGTTCTTGTCACTTGTGGGAATCCTAACTGTGTGTCTTCTTGAACGGTGGATGTAAACTTCTGGTTTCAGCTGTACGTCTGTCAGCTCCTTTTTAATATACCTCTGAAATGGAAAATGTATCAGTGAGCAGCTCTTATCTCTCTGTAGGATGATTAATATGAGACACATGGTAAACATGACCACGAGAGGTAATGACAGCTGGTTTCTACAGAGCCAGACGTGCTCCTCATCCTCCTGTTGTGGCTCCACTCTGACCTCTAGTGTTGGTCTGACACATGGCTGAACATGTGACCAGCAGACGCCACATGAAGGAGGTGCCAGCTCCTCTACCAGTTCTTCTGACAGGCTGCAGCTACATCTAACACTATGAACTACATGATGTAATGATGAAGGGTTGAGCCTGCTCTGTATAATGTGAGGAACATGCCAGTTGTACCAGAAGGGCCCTGGCCCTGGCCCTGGCCCTGGCTGATCCACTGGCCCTGGCCCTGGCCCTGGCCCTGGCCCAGACTGATCCACTGGCCCTGACTGATCCACTGGCCCAGACTGATCCACTGGCCCTGGCCCTGGCCCTGGCCCTGGCCCTGGCCCTGGCTGATCCACTGGCCCAGACTGATCCACTGGTCCTGGTCTCTAGAGGTCAGGTTATAATTCTAAAACCTCTGTGAAGCTCCCAGTGCTACTGTGAACAACTGTCTTTGTTTGGAGACACATGAGGATCCTGCTTCTGCCTGAACCTGCAGGAAGTTCATAAATTCGAAGGAGATGGTCCTCAGCAGACTTCAGCTCCTTGTAATGTCTAATGGGGGAAATGGGATGACATGAATCCTTTGTGAGTGTCATTCATCTGTATGCGGTTAGTGTCTGATTTTATTGCCTTAAAGATGCATTATTGTGCACATGTTGTAGCCTCGTAGATTAAAAGCTGTAGAGTCAGAGAACAACGCTGATTTATGCACACAAACTGAGTCAGAAATGCTCTGTGTGATGCCTTTCCCAAGTTACTCCACAGAACTCGAGGTACAAGTGTTGGTGCATGTACAGTCCAGACTGGTGCTGAAAGTGACCCAGAAATGTTCGCAGGTCCAACTGAAAAGGTGACGTTAATGTGAGCAGACATGTCAGATTAATGGAGTTCATGTCTGACAGGATCTCTACACGTGGCTTTTATTCTTATTATTACTTAGTATTATTAATTAGTTGATGATTTGTGCACGTATTAGCACATCTTAGCAAACCTGCACAGTTTCACTATCACACGCTGGTAACTCGTATCGCTGCACAACGTTAGAGTCAGTGGGGTCACAGAGGACATCTGGAGGTCACCTGGAGTGTCTGAAGCCGGCCGTTCCTGAACAAGATGCCTCCTCAATAAGTGGTGTCACGATCTTCTCAATCATTTCTGTCAACACGGTGAATGTTGGCTCCACGATGAAGTCGATGAATCCTGCAGGAAACAACCACCACTCAGGATTATTCCTGCTCCTGTTAACACAAAGTGAATGTATTCCAGCAGAACAGGTCCATCAAAAGGCCTCTCTCGTCTGTCCTGTGAACAGAACCTGTGATTTTGTCGTTCCATTGGATGGATGTGAGTTCGTGTGTTAACAGGCTACAACATGCGTTCTGCTGCCTCTCAGTAGTTTCATTAATTAACATGATATTCGTTTATTGAATTTAAGTTAAAACACAAAGAGGGAAAAAGGTGAAGTTTGAGTTTTTTTCTGTGAACGTTGCAGTCAGAGGCGTACTCCTGTATCTTACCTATCTGGGACTGGGCCACCATGGTGGACTTACGGTCACAGAGAGGAGAGAACGGCAGACCCAGCTCTGCCTCTTTGTCGCCCTGAAAACACATCGTCATGAGCACAGTCATCCTGTTTGTGGTAATCATTAAAACAACACCAAGCTGCCATGTTGGGCTTATGATTCGTCAGCCAGTACAGCCTGAAGCAGGTGTTGACCCTCACCTGTCTGAAGAACTCCTCCAGCAGGGACGTGGTCCAGCGGTGGTGGAGGTCCCAGCACTTGGCCGGGTGGCTGATGTCAGCGGTGTGCAGCAGCAGGGACAGGGCCTTCGCTTTGTCAATCCTGCCAATACAGTCCAGTCGGTCAGTGCTGAGCTCCACCTGCTGCTGTCCAGGCGCTACAGACATACTGTGCATGCTGTGCCACATCTCCCTCTGCTTAGTCTGACGTCAACTAAACGTGTCGTGTCCAGCTACAGATGAATCGCCCTCTGGCATTAATAAAGTTGTCTGAACTGAACTGAAGATGTGATCTACAGATGTTCTCCCCGATCTGACAGCTGTGCTCATTCATGTCTTTACATCTGCTACTCACGACTCAGGCTGCTGCAGAAGGCTTTTCATGGCTTTGATCTGCTGGAAGTGGCAGGACATGTCCGTGGCCAACACCATCTCCACCACGAGAGTCCGCAGCTCCCTGCCAGACAGAACCAGAGTGGATCAGAGTGGATCAGAGTGGATCAGAGTGGATCAGAGAGAACCAGAGTGGA
>NW_007578502.1:285033-291269 GCF_000690725.1 Stegastes partitus | reverse complement strand
CTGGACTGTGGGAGGAAGCCGGAGAACCCGGAGAGAACCCACGCTGCACGGGGAGAACATGGAGACTCCACGCAGGAAGATCCCGGGTGTCCTCACCGGGACGCCAACCGGCGACCTTCTAGCTGTGAGGCGCTAACGGTGCTAACCACTGATCACCTGCAGCCCTGAACAATAACGTCCTCTTTAAAATAATAATAAAACCAAACAGACAAAGACACTTCAATGGTTCCTGAACTCACCATCCAGCATCATCAACCAGTCAGTATTGTCAAACACCTCCATTTAAAGCCAAATAGCAGTGAAAGTAAAGACACATCCAGCCTCACTGCACCTTGCTGCTGTTCAGCAGGAGGACATGTCAGCAGACTACTGGCTAAACATCAGGTGTGCATGCTGCTGCTCTCACCTCCAGTCATCTTTGGACAGATTAGTGAGGAAGTTCATGTCGCCATCGTCCTGAAGGAGGCGGTAGGCAGCGCTGACGTGGTGGTTCTCCAGAACCGCTCGGTCGTTGTACAGCAAGGCTGTGTCTGACCTGCAAAAACCACACAGCCACATTCAGCTTCAGCCTCTGAACAATAAAAACAGTTCATTGAAGCCCTTCTACCCTGGAGGTCCCTGCAGGCTGTATCTCTATAAAAAGGCACCACTGTTCAAAGGCTGTGAAGACAGAATAGATTTATTGTGAACAGACCGCCTCTCCACTCCGTTCATATGACCAGGGACTAAATGGCCCTGGTCATCACGGTGTTTAGGACACATTAAAGGAACTTGCCTGGCCACGCCCCACAGTTTACCCATAAAGCACCTGTTTTGGCATGAATTCATCAGCAACGTGATCAAAACGCGTCTCTCCGAGTGGCCATACGTCACTGCATACGGAGCCGTTTACCGAACAGCGGGAGTCCACACAGGACTCCAGACTGACTTTGTTCTTTTGTTTACCAGTGCGACCAACTTTTGCACTTCCCACCTTGTCACAGAAAAACATAGCACTTGCAATTTACCATGTTCCCTGAACGCCCCACATAGCGGGCTGCGCTAGCTGCTGCTGGTGGCCGCGGTGCTCAGACCAAAGATGACTTTAACAGAGTGAATCAGGAGGTTCTGGTGTCACATCTGTCCAGGATGAAGCCCAGTGATTGTTCTCATGAAGTCTTTTCTATGAGCAGAATAAACAGCGTGTAGCTGAGCTCCGTTTCTCATCAGAACATCTCATCTCTAAGTGTAAATACTGCAGCACACCGAAGGTATTAAAGTTCTGTTCTCCACCACTGTGCTGCTGCTGCTGCTGGGACACAGTTGGACCGGATTTCAACAGTTTGTGCAGAACTTCTGTGTGTCCCGGGACTCATTCAGTACATCTGTGATCGGACCAGAGACGTCCTGGAGAAAAACGACACAAATCACCGCTTGTGTCCCATCCATCGGTCTCTGTGGTCCCGATAACCCGCCCCCAGAACCAGAACCTGACGTACTCTGTTCTTAGCTCTGGCCCAGCAGAGAGTTGGTTCTTGCTAAGTACCAGTTCTGAGAACCTGGAGCCGGTGCTTAGGTGGTGGACACACAAAGAACTGGTGCTGAGTCAGTCTCTGGCTCTGAGCTGGCACTGGAACCAGCTCGGTGGAGAAGGGGTACCAGACGTGCTGCTTGATCGTCTGTCGGGGAAAACTGGTAGTTTGGGTTTGGGTTTGAAATATACCTTGAGTGACACCAGTTCTGGAACGTTTCTGACACACCTGGTAGTCCAGCTTGTGACCTGGGTCCTGATGGCCCAGTTTATTCCCAACGGAACACAAAGCAAGAGAATCAGTTCTGATCCACTCAAACTGTCCACAGTGCTCAGTATGTCTGTATGTGGTCATGGCTACATGGTGCTGTATCACATCATCCTAATTACCTGATGCTGGGATACTTCCAGAGGTTTATGCCCACAAAGCAGGGTCCAAATATACAAAATATGCCCATATTAATAAATTCATATATATTCTCAAACTCCAGATGACGTCAGCATAATATAACCATGACCAAATACGTTGATCTTCTGGGGTGGCAGCTTATGATTAATGCCTTTACATGAATAATAATTATGGTAATCTGATGCACTTGGTGTACATGAACAAGACTGAAGTGGTGAATTATCTTCCAGAAAGACTTTCATAAGTACAGCAGGTTCACCACGTCTCCAGCCCGCACAGTGGGATCAACGTTTGTTATATCTGGAGAACCAAACTCCAGAACTCTGCTCTGCTTGGATCTGGCCACCCACCCATAGTTTTATTTTTATGGTAAAGTTTTCACAACTGTTCAATCAGTTATGAAGACAGAAAAACAACCCCACAAATAACAGCCCAGGCCTTGAGACATTAAATGTTTGTGACTTGACTGGTCCGCAGACGAACTCACAGCCTACAGGGTCCAGGTTGATGCTGTTCTATCCTCAGTGGCTTCACAAACTGTAGTGATTCAGATGTTGCTGGGTACAAGTTACCTGGTCTGAATATGGAAGTTATTGGTGGTCCCTGTGTGTTCATAGTCGTGGATGGCAGCTGCAAACGTTATGGCAAAGATCTCCAGCTCAGTCAGCCAGTGCTGGAAGGTCACATCACGGGAGAAAGAAGACAAAAGACAGAAGTCAGACTTTTGGAAAACAGGTGTTCAGCCCATAAACAGGCTTATCGGAGAGAGAACCTGTCCTGAAGTAGGTTCAGCTTTTATGAATGTGTTCTGCTTCACTGACACCGTCTGTCAGAACCACATGGTGTGGAAAACTGGTCTTCAAGGCCCTGCTTCAGCTGAACCTCCAAAAAGTTCACAAGCCAACTACAGATGGATAAAATAATGGGCATGAATAATAAGACAGATAGAACCTGACTTGTAGTCCACACTACAGTCAACAGTATGGACACACGACTGGAGCTTCTCAGTGTAGAACAATAAAGAACACAGTGTCTATAACAAGGTCATCATCTGGATCGGTCCAGTTGGCAGGTGAGCCATGTCAAAGTTAAATAGTGTCCTTCATGCAGGTGAGACCATTTGCTGTATTGTGCAGAGACGGTGGCGGTAGACAGCAAACAGCCTTCCACCGCTACTGCAACCATTCATACGGCCATGTTCTCTCTCTGCCTACTCTGGTTCCTCCCAACCTGAAGACGTGTCATGCTGGAGAGAAATGACTTTGACAGGTCGACAGGTCAGCATCCACTCCTTGGAGGACACTGTGAGAACCAGGCCTTCATAGCTAAGTTGCTCCAAAGGCACCACGACTCAGTGAGACCAATAAGAACAAGAGAACCAAGGGCAACAAACACAAGGAGTTTACATGGACCCGTACTGGAATCAGTCTATCGTTTCCCTTTGAGTGGTCTTTAGCACCACCTGGTGGTGGAGCAGTTTAGCAGCACGAGACAGGAGGTGCTAACAGGAACAGGAAGTGCTGTTCAGAAGCTGTTTGGCATGTGATGTGATCAGAGTGACAATCACAGAGCATCCTCTGAATCCTCAGCCCTCTTAATTCTGTACCTTGAAGTCCACAAACCGGCTTCATGTTAACTCAGCTATTTAACATGATACTCACACGGTTCTGCTGATGGTTGCTGTGAGTTACCACAAACGTTTCGCTGCATTTTGCACAATGACAATAAAGCCTCTGTTTCCAGAACACGGTTCAGAACTTAGGCTGCAGGTGGATCAGTGGTTAGCACCGTTGCCTCACAGCTAGAAGGTCGCCGGTTGGTGTCCCGGTGAGGACACCCGGGATCTTCCTGCGTGGAGTCTCCATGTTCTCCCCGTGCAGCGTGGGTTCTCTCCGGGTTCTCCGGCTTCCTCCCACAGTCCAGAAACATGCTGAGGTTAATTGGTGATTGTAAATTGTCCGTAGGTGTGAATGTGAGTGTGCTTGGTTGTCTGTCTCTAAGTGTAGCCCTGTGATAGACTGGTTACCTGTCCAGGTGAACCTGCCTTCACCCTGAGTCAGCTGGGATAGGCTCTGCCCCCCATGACCCTAGTGAGGATTAAGGTGTAGAGATGACGGATGGATGGATGTTTTCTTTGTGGCCTCTACAGCTGTAGGAGCTCTATTTCTGAAAATATTGAAAACAGAAGGACTTCCCAGGTCAGATGTTTTTTTGAAGGTAAAAATGAAAAAATCTCACGTCTGGGAAAATAAAATCTCAAAAATCAGTTAAAGTCTTTGGTAAGACTTAGTTTTTGGCCTCAATTATCATATTTATGAAGACTGATCAAAGCCTGGATGCTGTCTGAAAGCTTGTTGTCATCTCGATGGCCCGTCTAATACAGGGACTCTACTTATGCTGTTTTATTGCATACTCTGCTGCTTCCACTGCAAGCTCTGTCAACAATCCACCGTAGCTCCACCTGCTCAGTATGTATCTGACTTCATGTCTGTCTGTTGTCTTTGCCTGTTCTGGTCTGTACATTACATGTCCAGCGCTTCGGTCAACTCAGGCCTTTTAAACATCCCATATAAGTTAATCTGATTCCATCTGATCTGTAGGTGGGGGCTGCTCTCGCTGCCTTTGATGTTCCATTTATGCTCTTAGAAGGGCAGGAAGGTCCCAAACCAGGGCCAGACCACCAAGCAGAACCAGAGCATATGGAAATGTAACAACATCTTTGTAATCCCGACTGGATTGAGTTTCCAACTATGACAATGATTCATTCAGACTGGCCGAATGTTGAAGACAAATGGACACCTTCTGGCAGGTTTTGACTTCAGAGAAGCTGGTCCACTGAATCCTGTTGACTGCTCTGAAGAGGTTGATGAAGACTGGTGCTTACCACCATGCCAGTCTTGAGCAGCAGGTAGTGGATGGTCTGTGTGACGTCAGCAGCGTGGATGAGGTTGTGGTAGGGGTTCTTGTGTTTGCTGTAGCCCACCTCCAGGGAGTCCACAAATGATATGAGTGCAGAGATTGGAACCTGACAGACAACACGAGAGAGAAGCTGATAAATGACGGGAGCTGACGCCATCGTTTAAGCTAGCCGTGATCACATTAAACTCCACTTTATTCCACCTGGAAGTATTTTTTCACATTTTGTGGTTTTGTCGGCCAACAGAACACCATTTGACAACTTGAATTTCCCACAAAGACATCTGCTACCAATAGGGCTGGTCCCAATGGCAATTTGTGGTCTCCGGATATTCGGTCCGAATTGGCGTTCCCGATACAGCCAGCCGCGGCTACGGCGGGGCGGGGCGCTGTGTCCGTGGTGGCGGCCAGTATTAGTAACATTATTATAAATAAAACATATATCAATGAAAGACGCGTCTCCGCAATCGCCAGTCACAGTCCTGTATCCACCCTCAGCGTAGGAGCTGACCGGAGGGGTGGGGGGGGGCAGGAGGCAGGAGGCAGGAGGCCGAGTAGTCGGAGATCAAATTGGCATTCTGACACCGGCACTCCCAACGAATAGTCGGCTATTGGGCTATTCGGGTCCTGCAGTGGAAGCTTACCCTGAAGCGATTGATCAAGTCATATCTGGTGAGCAGCTCGTAGAAGACAAACTTCAGGGCGTGGTCTCCACTGGCATCGTTCAGCGCAAAGACATCGAAACACCACATGTCCACATGCTGGAACACACAACATGTTTTATTAGTGTACCTTTAACACTGGAATACACAAGGAGACCAAACATATCTGGGACAAGTACAGCTGATGTTTTACTGATTTTTTTGACTGTGCAAATATTTCCTGTTGGTTCTCACAGACAACAAAACGTACCAACAATCAGTAACCAGCAGTAGATGCACACACCGCCCCAGTTCTGTCTGACAAGGCCCGACCCAATCAGCAGCTGGACCCATGTTTATGTGCAGCTAAAGTCATTCTCTGCAGCCCATCGGTTAATCTAATATGGGCCACACCACTGAAGCTGCTTCCGCCTGCCTGCTGCGAGCCACTGAGCAAACATCAGTGAGTAAAACTGCCCTACTTGTACCTCCAGCCGAGCTGCTCCATCCCCAGTAACCTAATCCTTCACCTCTCCATTCTCAACCCCTTCTCCTCCCTGTTCGACCATCCTCGCACTCATTCCTACAGAACCTTCTGCAGCCTGCTCCCCAACCTTTCAAATATGAAATGAAATGAAAAATACTTTATTTATCCCAGAGGGAAATTCAATATGTAAAAGCTCACTTTTTAATTTTATTTTATTTTTAATCAATATAACATACATTTATACAACAATAATAATAATAATTCAGTCAGTCA
>NW_007578502.1:273335-277519 GCF_000690725.1 Stegastes partitus | reverse complement strand
TAGCAGCTTTAGCAGGTTTAGCAGCTGTAGCAGCTGTAGCAGGTTTAGCAGCTGTAGCAGCTTTAGCAGGTTTAGCAGGTGTCCTTTCTGCTTTCAGCTGGTGTGTTATGTTAAACTCCTCACATTGGATCAGGACTGTAGGTTGTGATTCTTGTGATAAATACAGAAACTTGTAAACAACAACAACGTGTGCAGCATCAGCATTACTCTACTATGGATTCTTTCCCAGTATTTATATTATAAATGTGGACCTCTGATTTGTGCAGTAGTGTTGCTGTTGTGCACAGTGTGATTATCCACATGTGGAGGAACCAGGACTTCCTGTTTATTTTACTGTCAGCTGATGCTACCTACATGTGTCTCCTTTGCTGCTGCTGCACCACATGTCCCCACTGTGGCCTGAATGGAGGCTTTACCACATATTAGTTTGTTGTGTCAGTGTGCAGAGAGATAATTAGGCTGTAATGATAACTGCTTCGTGGCTCTCTGACCACTGAACACTGTCACGGTTACATCTAGAAGAATAAGGCTGAACTGTCTGAGGCTACACACCTGAACAACATATAAAGGTAATAGTCATTTAACAAAATATGACACCTGCCTGTGTTTACTGCTGGACACACACACACACACACACACACACACACACACACTATGGACCTGACGAGGAAAATAGAAATAATACTTAAAGATGTGTTTTGTCAGAAATAGCAGAAAATGAGCCAAAAGCAGGAGTCCTTACCGATCAGTTCTCATGAACCTTAACTAAAGAAAGTCGTCTGTAGATGCAAACAAAGACTATCTCTCTCTCTCTCTCTCTCTCACACACACACACCAACACACACACTAACCCAGGGCCTCCTACCGATGGTGAAGCTGAAGCCATCGATGCTGAAGGTAGCACTCCGACACTTCTTAAATCCCTGCTTTCTGGCTGTAGCTGCCGTCATCGTGGCTCCGGACTCTAATGCCTCGTCTGTCGGTGGGATGTACGGAGAGCAGAGCGGCGTCTCCCTGGAGAGCAGACGAGCAGAGAGGCTGTGTTCCTGGAGCGGCTGTAACCCTGGCAGTGCTCGTCGTCCCTCTGGAGGCTGGAGGTGCTGCTGAGCTGTCGGAGCCAGCCTCAGCAGGAACACTGGCCTCTCCAGCCCTCCTCCTCCTCCTCCTCCTCCAGCTCTCAGTCCCTCAAGGCCGTCGTAATCCTGCAGGAGCTCACAACAGCAGCTCTCTGGCTGTTGTCTTTCATTTTTCTGCTATCACGGTCAGTACCAGCTGCCTCAGAGCAGATCGGAGCCTGGTTCCTATACGGCCGCCCTCTGGCTTGGGTCCACTCAGCGCTGTGTATAAATCTGTTTACAGACGGGCGTTGGATGTGGCGTAGAATAAACACAGCAGCAAAGAACATGTTCACGATCCATTTATGAATCTGATTCTACAAAATACAAACCCTGTGAGGTCCTGCTGATGCTGAACTTCCTGTTACTGTCAGTGCTCTAGCTCCAGTGTAGAAGTCACTCTGTAACTACAACAGAGCTGCTTTAACAGCCTGAGTGATCCCATCAGACCAGCCACTGATCCAGAAGCTGCAAAGAAAAGGAAAACCTTCAGAATACATCTGGTTCCTCCACGAGCCTGGTCCTGAGCCTCCTCTCCTTCCTCCTGACCTCCTCAGAATGTCAGAGATGACAACATTAGGGATGATGGTGTCACAGGTCGGGTTCAGAGACGGACAAAGACACTGCAAACCAGGCGTATGAAATAATACAGATCTATTTACACAATCATAAGCCGAACATGAGACAGAAACGGAGGCCAGAGCTCCCTGCAGACAGCTGCTGGACTCCAAACGATTCAATACAACAAACATGAGACTTTATGAACCTAAACAAGCAGATAGTTGATATTTCTGCAGCAGGACAAAACGCTTCTGACTCGTAATGATCAACGTCCTGATTGTCTGGAACCCATAACGTCTTAGTGCTCAGCCAGGTTTCAGAACACGGGTCTACTGCAACCCTTCAACCCTAAAGGACAGCACTGCTGGACTCAAAGTTTGTACTGATTTAGCCGAAGCTTTAGAGTCTGAACCACTCTGGTCTCATTGATAGGCAGGTTGTGGTAACAAAAGACAAACTTCAGTTTAAGAAGAAAAACAGAGAGACAACCAGGAAGTGCTGAGGAGAATCACCCGAGACAAACAGAAGGAGAGCAAACAGGACGGACTGACAAAGGACAGGGAGGAAGCAGCACCATATATTATCCACTGATGAGGGGATGAGACACAGGAAGGAAGTACAACCACAGGAGGCCTGATTATTCCAGGAAGACGATGCCAGACCATACAGTGAATGTACCAGAGCACCAGGTCTGGCTGCTGAGCTGGTCTGACAGCAAAACATTTTCTAAATGCACAGCTNTAAATATATATATAAATATCAGCCCTACTCTGAATGTGTCGTACTTTAACTGCCATCTAGTTTAGCTCCTATCAGACATACTACTTTCTCACCATCCATCCTTTCTCAGGCAGCTAACCTTCAGGTGCCACTCTGTCCTCACCTCCTCTGTGTGGGACACCTCGAGTGGACCCTAACCTGCAGCTTCCACTGTTCACACACAAATGGGTGAAATTCTTTTTACTCGTCTTGTCAGCCGTCTTTCAGACCTGCTGAACTGGTTTCAGTGCTCTCTCAGCCCTGTTCATTAACCATGACTGTAAAACTAAAGGCATGGCATTAAAATCTATGTAAAAAACAACAAGTGTTGAATGTGTACACTATGAAAGCGTGAAGGAGGATGTCTCACGCATCTGGTCTCACATTCCCACCTTGAGCACAGTGATGACGTTTGGGGGGTAACTGAGTCCGGCCACGTTGGAGGTCCGTCTGTACATCCTGTCACAGACAGAAATCACACATACGACGACAAAATGTTGAATAAATAAATAAAACAAATCCCTGCGCATCATGAAAACGTTGTGTATAACTGAAGTTACAACCTGTTTTACTATGGAAAGAATTCCCCTTAAAACTGTGTAGTTTCTGTGGGAGCAGCTGTTAAATGAGCAGCTTATCAAACGGAGCACAGAGCAAACACAGCCTGCATACAGTCTGTAGCGGCTCCATGTTGGCTCTGTGCTGCCGGCCCGGCTGAAGCTGCTGCACACAGAACACAGAGCAGCTGAACAAAGGAAACCAGAAGGATGACACCTCTCCACAAAGATGCCAGCCTGCACCGCGTGGACGATGCTGCGGAAGCGCGGCTTGTCTTCGATGCGCCGCAGCATCAGGCCCCTCTGCCGGGTGAAGGTGGAGGCCAGCCAGTCACGGACCTCCAGCGGAACCGAGTCTGACTGGATGTCACTCAGGTCGTCCTCTGGATCCACCAGCCGTCTGCAGGAAGGTTCACAAACACATCATACGGCACACATTTCTGCAGGCTACTGCGCATACACCAGGATGGTCCATAAAGCTCAGCCATCCCTCTCTTGCTCTCACATTCATTCTGACCCGGTTTCGTTTTGCTTTGTTTCTGCTCCTCAACACCTCACATCCCATCACGTCCACTCATTCACACCTACTGATGCTACTGACAGTCACACGCCAGACTTATGACTTGTTCCACGGTCTGCTTTTGGTTCTAATAAACATGCTTATTTTGAGGTAACGCTGTGTTCCTTATTTGTTAGAGCCAGGTTATGACAACACAAATGATTACTATGAGAACTGTCTCTTTATCACACTCTCTCTCCACAACTGTGGATTCATGACTTCACTTCAAAACCCTGAATAAGCAAAACAGAACAAATCAGCACCCACCTGGACAGGCTGTACCATGTGTGACAGAGCGCTGAATGATCTGCTCTCTACTCCGTTATGGAAAAATCAACTGTAATCAGATGCATTTATTCTGGTTTGTAGGAATTTCTAAACGCGTGTAACCGAGTCAGTCCTGGTTTAATGTGCCAAACGAGTCTTTATCAGTAGTCCAGGTATACTCACAATGACACAGCAGATTATTAATTGATTATTGTGTGTTTAGGGTGGGCATGTGTTCCAGATGTTCACATTCATGTACATGAACACGATTCTCTGAAGTGGGGAGAATCTACAGCGCTCATCAGTCTGACAGCAACATCTGGGTTAAGATCAGTGGTGGAGCATCTACGTAACATCAGGTGTGAA
>NW_007578502.1:257227-264980 GCF_000690725.1 Stegastes partitus | reverse complement strand
GTGAGGGTTAAGGTGTAGAGACGATGGATGGATGATAAGAAACACACAGCAGATATGTGCAGTGTCAGCTCTCCCGGCCTGTTGATATTTGGACCACTGTCTGTCCCAGTGTGACCTGGGGAGGAGGTGGACTGTTGATCACGGCTTCATTCTAGTTTTTTTCTTCTAATCACACGATGAGGTGTGACATGTCAAGGTTTGTCAAACCTGTTGCACAGCACACGTACACATGGAGCTGTATGTCCATGCTAAACGTTTTTTCTTCATGCATAATGATTTCTTCTATGTTGTTGTTCCAGAGACATCAGCCCACTCTGAGCGTCTCCTGTCTCTCTGTGAATCCAGTCTGTCTGAAGCCTCTCTGTTTACTGGCCCTTGGTCTGACTAAACTTAATTAAGGCAGTTTCCTCTTCACAAAGCACATGACCGTCCCATGATTTCTAGCCTTTTTTATCTCTTCATGTCTCTGTCAGAGGACCTACTGCCAGTGTGAAGCCAGACGAACGCTGCTGACAACCTGGAGCAAAATGCATCTGGTCCACTGGATCCTGGCAGGTCTTCTAGCAGTGGGCTCATCCAGACTGTGTGGTGCTGGTCCGCTCCATGCACAGTGCAAAGTAGAATGGTAGGCTTCATGTCTTACTTTTGTCTTTGTGAGGCTTAAATATTGAGTATCAGAAGTGTTCATTCTGGTTCTGGTGACCGTCAGGGAGCATCCTGTCATGCATGAGTCCAGCAGTGTTTCTGAGGCTTGCATGTGATCATAGCCGAGCTGCTGCTGCCGTTTACTGTGTTTGGAGCGTCACGTATTTATACATGCTGACAGTTGATCATCAGAGCCTAGAGGACACCTGTCGTGGCTCTTTTTACTTTCAGAACTACACTGAATGCTGAGAGTTCATAACTCTGTCGACCTCTGTGAGCTAATGCTCAGCCCGTTTCATATCTAGTGGATCTAACAGATGATTGATAGAACTGAGCTGGTTCAATCCCACATCTGAGACCATGTCGGCCTCTCTGATGCTTCTGTGCATCATGTTCAGGACAGACAGGTGACCACATCATTATGCTGACCTGGTAGAGGGCATCCCACAGACGGAGTTCCTCAGAGTGTTTCTCCATGAACACTGAAAGAAATGTGAAGAAACTCGGCCTGACTTTTACAGTTTTTAATTGGCTCAGGCTGTTGACATCATGTTTAGCACAAGATGAAGTCGGGTGCAACTGAAATGCTGCTGTTATGATTATATATATTTATGTATATCATATATGATTATAAAACCTACCTTTACTTTAAAACCATCAAACACAAGCACTGACAGCCCACAGCCACTAGATGGCCCCATCTGACCTATAGAGTGTACCTGAGACAACCTGAGCTGGCCGTTCAGTGGATGCATGTGTTTTATTCCATGTAGGTACGTTGGGATCTCGTGTCTGGAGGTTTATGAGTCCCTGGTTTCCCAGATCAAGAAGTGGAGAAGCATGGCGGGCTGCAGGACGGGAGGACAGCGGTGCCTCTACAAGGTGAGCACATGTCCTGTTTCACTAAACCGTCGCACACACAAGTCCAGCTGACTGATGGCTGGCAGCTGAAACCAGGTCAAATCATCAGCGTTACACTCATCAGGTGACACATCTGTCAGTTCTACCAGGACAGTAGAACCCACCGCCATCACAGCACCGGCCAGGAGAACCTGGGAGTAACCACCATGACGCTCATCATCTAAAATCTGTTTTCTTTGAGGTTATTTCATCTTATCTCAGCTTTGCAGTTTCACATTTGTTTGAATTTATTCAGCACTTCTTCCTTCTTTCCACAACAGCTATTTGACTTGGACCTCCAGTTATCGTTATATTTGTGCACAGCTGTGAAGAATGATGGAGGAGGCACCTTCAGTCACACTCAGCATAGAATCAGACGGCCTTATCAGAGATCAGTCTCCACTAAGGCATGGTTTAAACATCAACGTCGAACTAATTGTCAGCCATACGTTTAAGTGACCTCTAAATGTCTTAGACTCAGGCCTGTTGGCAGCCATGAAGTGAACACGTTCTGTGGCCTCGTCATGCTGACAGTCTGAACATGGAGTCATGACTCTGCCATGCACAGCTGCCAGAAGCAGAGCTAATGTTCCCACTGTGGGAAAGTCCCACTAACCTGTGAAACAATGAGACATGAAGTCCAACACATGGTATTAGTGGAAAATGGACACAAACAGTAGAATAGGAAGTCCAAAGTGTGTTTCATTGTTTTGAATTTTTAAATGATGACCTATGGCATTCTCTCCAGCATCATCTACTGACACCAGAAGCTTTCTTATACATCTCAGGATGTGAAGCACTCAGCTGTCCACCACCCTGGGCGATATATATCCTGTGTATATATAGTTCACAACTAGCTCAGCAGGTTTGACCAGCTACAGTAGAAAACTAAAGCACTGGTAGACACCCTTGATCCATATCTGGTATTACTGGATGAAGCATTCAGGATTGAGAGCAGGTTGAATGGAGCCACTCCCAGTCAGGTGTGCTAGCCAATCAGGGAACAGCAACGGTCTGATGTTTGTGTGATCAGTCTGCTGATGGAGAACAGACCTCAGTCACTATGCTGCCCTGCTGCATGTTCCTGTTGGTAAATATCCCAGCATGGTGATCACTGACCGGCCTGGACAGCAGATGTGACCTCCACTGAGGTGGACCACAAACGTCAGTCTGCATCATCTGTTCCATTTTCTCCTTCGTTAGGGAAAGTCTTTCCACTCCCAACAGTTTGTCATGCAGAGCTCTTTTAGGTAGTAAAGGTAGAAATGTCCCACATGTAGGAGTTGTGTTTAAATGTCTTCATTAGCAGCAGCTCTTTGCACTGGAAGCTTCACCAACATGCTTCTGTTGGGTACAGGGTTTAACCACAACCACAGAAAACATGTGGACGCTGTGCTCCTGTTAACTGTAACTGTGATGAATAAACAACAGATGAAGTGTTTGTCCTCCTACAGCTGCGCTCTGCCTCCGTCCACTTCATCGCTGCCCGGCACACCACCCCCTTCAGGAGGTTTGTGGACGACATCAGCTTCCGCCTGGTGTCCTATCACTTCTTCACCTGTTGCCACATTTCGGTAGGTTTCCACTCTCCTCGAATTCATCGTCTGTCAGTTTTTGAAAAGTCAAACTAGCAAATGTCTGTCATCCAAACAAAAGAAATGAAGCTGGTGCCTGACTCTCTGCCCGTCTGGTCTCTCCACTCAGATTCCTCCGTTCGCTCTAATTCTGCTGTTTCTGTCTGTCTCGGCCTCTGGCTGGAAAGTTCTGTCTTCATGCTGTCTGCTGTTCTTGATGCTGTCTCTTCTCGTCTCATTTGGTCTGCGGAGCATTGTGTTGTAGTTAAAGCTAATAGCTAACTATACCTCTGTCTGTAGGCCATGTCCATCTCTGAGACCTGGTACGCCATCACAGACCACGGCACCAACTACTGCAACCTCTACAACCTGATGGAGGGTAAGACTCAGGATGTGGTGAAGCTGCTTTAAAATTAGACCAAATCCTAGACTCACAGACAACACAGCCCGAATTATTCACCAATAAAATTAATTTAGCAATCATTGATTTTGGGCAAATAGATATTTGGAAAGACTTAATCCCATCAAGGAGGGACTCATTTGGTATGCTCCAGACTCGATGCCTTTCACCGTTAGCAAAGAGCTACATAGGGTTGGTGACTGTCCATCCATCCATCATCTCTACACCTCAACCCTCACCAGGGTGGTGGGGGGCGGAGTCTATCCCAGCTGACTCAGGGTGAAGGCAGGTTCACCTGGACAGGTAACCAGTCTATCACAGGGCTACACTTAGAGACAGACAACCAAACACACTCACATTCGGCTGGTGACTGTGACATGGGCCGTATGGACCCCACTGGACTTAAATGTGCATCTTAAACTCAGTCCACACAATGTCCTGCAGAGACACAACGCTCACATTCTGAACAGTATGGCGGCCGACTCCAGTAGGACGATTAGGAGTACTTGGAACAAAATAACAACAACGTTCTCGCTCATAATACTGTGGGAGGTGCGTAAAGCTGTTGTAGTATTGCATATGGACCCCCTTGAAAATGGACCCTCCCTACAGAATATGGACCCCCACAAAAATGAAATAAAATTTAGGGTTAGGGTTGTCCATATTCTATATGGGGGATGGGGTTAGGGTCCATATTCTATGGGGGTCCATTTACAATCTTACACCGTCTTGCAGGGCAAAAAAACTAGTGACAGCTGACACGTGAATCAGTGACTGGGAGACAAGTGGGATGAACTACAATCACCTAAAACAGTCAGAATGAGATCACAGAGACCCAATAATAGAGAACAAGTCATGAAATGTACACAAAACATGTAGAAAAACAGAAATATTGTGCAGGGGGAGGAAGAGTCATCAGGCCAGGAGCTGTGTGCAGAAACAGCTCCTCATCAAACACCACAGAGCTCAGTCTGAATGATGTGCAGGTGTGTTAACCTGCTAACCTCTCAGCTTAACAGGTTCAAATAGTATGAAACAAAGCACTCCTCATGACAGAACACAGTGATGCTGGACATCTCATTAAACAGCAGAACCTGGGCCACCAGAACCTATCAGCCATGTCTACACGCCCCAAACACAACTCAAACACCAACTACATGAATTATCACACATGGACATGGACATAGCGCCACCCAGTCAACCCACTCGCCACATTTCTGCCTCCAGGCTTTGGTGCTTTATGCTAAACGCTCCAACAGCCCTCAGACGGAACCAGACGGTCCACAGAGTCCAGACATGTCCATCAAAGCTCTCTGAGATCAAAGCATCAGCGAGAAACAACCCAAAGAACAGCACAAACCCAAACTGGAGCTGGAAAATGTCTCTTACCTTCACTGTTCAGCCGTGAAACGTTTATTTTATCGGTAAATCCACACCGGACGCAGTTCGTACTACTTCTTGTGTTACACTGAAATCATTCCGGGCGTCTTTTGGCGGCTCCGTTAGCCTCAGGGAGCTAAGGAGGGAACACTCGCTCAGCGAGCGGCTCGGCTTCAAGATGGCGTCCTAATGATTCTGATTGGCTAACAGTGCTGTCAATCTCATGTTGGTGGCTATCGCTATACTCTATTGGCTTTGACGATTCGAAGGCGGTGTCAATCACTGAAACCGACCAATCATGACGGAGATCCAGCCTTACGTCACCACAGGAGCTCCACAGCAGTCTGAGCAGCATCAGGACGCGGAACACAGACAGCGGTCTGGTTGGATGTTCAGGAAACTAAAGAGCTGCTGTATGTGGATGTATTGAACCCCATCAGTGATATACTAGTGGAATATATAGTATAAATATAATAACCTCCAGCAGGGGGATCTGAGTAATGATTTTCTTTATTTTGAGCAATTAATGGAGGCAAATATCCAAAATGACATGGACAACATTTTACTGGAAGTCTATATATGTGCATATTTATCGAAGTCAAATAAAAAAAATAACATCTAAACATTGTTTAAGGCTGTACAGCAAACACAGTGTTAGTCACTGAGAGAGAGAAAACTCTGGAGAAGACCAAACTTCAGAAGTCATGTGAGCTGCAATGGAAAGCTTCCAGTTTAATTTCATTAGAGAATTATGTTTCAATAAACCTCATGAGACGTTCCATGAATGCAGCTCAGAACAGACATCTGACCAAATCGTCTCAGTGCTGGAGACATGGTGGGTTTTCTGAGGTGAATCAGACGGCCCGTCCTAACATGACCTAAAATACTCAAGAATGAAAACATCGAGGCTGTTTCAAAATCTAAATGTTCTGTCCCTGCTCTCTAAAACATACGCTCAGGAACAATCATGTGTTTGTGAATGTCAGATGGGCTGTCTATACGTTCTAAATAGAGGTTTAGTTGAACCAGACCGTACCGGGAAGGCAGAGAACTGGGTCAATAGTACTTTTAATTATCTGAATGGTTCCGTGCTTTTCTAACGGGGGAACAGATGTCAGGTACACATGTCACGGTATTTATCATCACCTTTAGTTTTAGTTGGTATTAGTCCATCTACGTTCTTATACACAAAAGAAACCAGATGAGTCTTTATGAACAACTCATGGTTCCTCTGATTAGTTTCTTCTGAACTGAATGGATGTGGACGTCTCTGGCAGTGAGCAGGTCAGACCAGAAGGAGCTCAGAACACAAGAGGCTGCATCAGTGAGGCCTGTTCCTCAGGTGGTAGGGAGATGATGAACGGCAGAGACAGTATAGATAGTGGATGGATGTGTTCTGTGGCCAGACGACCATCACAGCTGTTTCATGTCATTCTTTTAACAGGAAGTGGTCTAACTGAGTCCAGAGGCTATAAGGAGGTGACCAGTGACTTCCTGTGCACCCAGCGCTCCACTGCCAACTGTACGGCCTACTGACTGACTGACTGACTGACTGACTGACCACTGGTGACCACTGGTGACCACTGGTGACCACTGGTGACCACTGGTGACCATGGCTGTACAACACCAGCATTCCTGGGCTCTTCAGCAGACTGATGTTCTGTTGTTATATTTACAGGCTGCTTCCTGCTGCTGCTGTATTTCAGGTTCACGGTTTGCTTTCCTCATGCAGTGAAAGCAGAATGAATACATAAACACTTAAAAACAATAAAGTACAGGACCTATTCCTATTTTCCTGGTCAATAACCTTTGATTCATGACATTAGGTTAGACGGAGCTGCTTCATCTATCTGACATTTAGTTTAGTTTTAGATGAATGGATGTCATTTGCTATTCCACTGCGTACATCATCACATCATGTACATTATTGAACTTTTACTGTGTTAAATAAACAGTGATTAAATGATGAGAATGATCTAGAGTTTTCTTCACGTTTCTCCAACGTTATAGAAAGAACTGCCACTTGTACGTATCTGGTTAAGACCACCTTACAGTCTAAGTTAATCAAGAAAAGACAAACAAGCACTGAGTTGCATTAAGGTAAATGGACGTCCTGCCTCCTCAGTAACACATTTACACTGAGAACAGGACCAGCTAGATTATATTATTAAAATAAATTATTCCTCAGCGTTGTCCTTGAAAAAATGTCTAAATTCTCAGAATGATTCAAGCATACAATAAATAAGCACTAAATGACTCTGTGATCTCCAGATAGCCTCCACTGGCTGCTGGTCAAACCAGTCCAGTCCCAGCTGGTATGTGTGGGACTTCTTGGAGAGCACAGCAGGTTCCCCCAAAGTCAGGAACCAGTGATCTCCATCGTGTCCTTCAGCAGTGTTCCAGACACCATCAGAGACATGTGACCAGCTACACTACCGTTGACTCTGACGTTCTCCATTTGGCATTTTAGCACATCTCCCACATGTGCTCCAGCTCAGGGCCTCTTATGCCTGTGATGCCCGGCCTGAGGCTCACAGCCTGCAGGCAGCATCGCCACACAGTGCATACGTTTAAATAACAAGCGCTTCCTCATAAGGAATCAAAGGCGGCTCTGGATTGTTGGCTTCTCTGTTCTCTGTTTAAAACTCACAGGTCTTCTCATTCCTGTATGAAGCACGATGAGATGACTTATGTTGTGAACGGCTGCTGGATAAATTAAACTGGACTGAGCTGCTCTCAGTCAGTCCTTCATCTGCAGCCCTGAGCTGTCCTCCACTGTGCTGTCCCCTGGCTCCCACCTCGGACCAGAACCAGCCACGCTCCAGGTTTACAGCTCACGATTCTTCTCTTGGTG
>NW_007578502.1:251907-254477 GCF_000690725.1 Stegastes partitus | reverse complement strand
CATGACTTTCCTCAGAATGGATCGAGTGTCAAAGCAATAGAAAGGCACGTGCACACACACACACACACACACACACACACACACACACACACACCTACACACACAGGGATATCTAGTCAGATCATATGGTATATTGTATGATTTGGTTGTAATTATTACCTTAATTATTTACCAAAGCTCTAAACGGACTGTTAGATGTTTAAATTTTAATTCATGAGACTGATTTTATCTCTTTTTTTCCTCAACAGAAGGTGATGTGTGGTTAGAGACGTATAATGACTGATTTAATAACTGGCTGCAGCTTCAGTAAAAACAAGAGTGTAAGAGAAGAGCACCAACAGAGAGCCACAGAGAGAATATAGCTGTGGATACTATTCAAAGTTGAGCTGCAGTCTGACGAGGGGCATCATTCTTTCTGACACCTAAACCAGTTTTCGCTCTTAAAAATGATGGTAGACTGCAGAGGGTGGAGGGATTCACAGAGAAAATACACCCCTAGCTGCATGTGGAGCGCAGGGCAGTCTTTATTAAGGGAGCAATATGCTCAGTTGGGCTTTGCCATCCATCACCGGGTCCTGCTCCCACAGCACTGCATGCTGTGAGCACACTGGATGTCTCTTCTCAGGCTCAGCTACTGACTGGCAGACACCTGTAAGGACTGTCTCTGAACAAAATGTCTGCAAAGCCACAGTAACACGTGTAACATGCACAGAGAAGGATGTCATGTGTCTCCTGGTGGCTTAAATAAATGTAGGGAACAGTAATCAGTTATAATGTGATGGTGATGATGACACAATGAGAGTTTCTAAACCCTGTGATCTCTGGTGCTGCATCGTGCAGACCAGCTCGGGTTAGCTGTTCTTCAGCCAGAACAGATCCAGCAGCCTGACAGACTGAAGACACAGAAACAGCTGGTGTTCATCCCTGAAGCTATAATTCTGTTTAAAAATGGACTAACGCTGATCACACACTTGTGCACTTTAACCAAGTGTCCACGTGGTGGATAGAAACCTTTATCTGCTCCTGAGTCCACCCATCGTACGGCTGGCGGCTGATCCCTCCACGTGTCACGTGTCCTTGGGCAAGACCCTGAACCTGAAGTTGTTCCCATTGGGAGGTGAGCACTCTGCAGGCAGCTCTGCCATCATGTGATCATGTGATCATGTGATCATGTCTGTGGAGATGGAAGAATGGATCAAACACAACAACCCAACAGGCCGGACTGCATGCTCTGTTGTTCTGCTGCTNTTCACAGCAAAAGCACCTGAGGAGTCCATCAGGCTGATGGATGATTATCTCCACCTCAGGGACCTGGCAGTGTGGATCTGGTCTCCATAATGAGCTTCACACTCTTTGGGGATTGTTTCTTCCACAGTGGATGAACAAGTGCAGCAACAAGAGGCAGCTGGTGGAGCTGCTCCTCCACTGACAGAAGGAGGCCATGAAGTCTGTCCAAATCACTGGACCTGGAAATCCAGATCAAGGTTGGTCCAGATGGAGTTTCCCTGAATCTAGAGTTCAAATCACAGCAGGCCGTTTCCAGATATTTTGCAGATATAACTCTTAGTCAGACTGGTTGATTTAATGCCAGTGCAGTGACAGTAGAGTCAGTTCTCTGGACGTTCATTCTGTTGTCCTGCAGAACCAGACAGCTCCCTGTGTTCTGTTCTCAGGAGGACTGGATCTGGTGGCGTAGCTCCTAACACCGTCTGTTAAAGCAGTCCACACAGTCCAGGAGAGGTCTTCCCCACTAAACATTTAGTCTGTTTGTTCCCAACAGAGACAACAAAGCGTCACCTGTTGTAGGTGTCAGGTGTGGTTCTAATAGATCACAATCAGTTTTATCACGATTGCATCATGTCTAATGAAACGGCGTCTCTCCTCACATACACCATGGCAACAGAAATGCAACATTAAGGTACCACACAACAATCATAAATAGCCTACCAGCGCCACCTGGTGGTAAAACGTATGAGTGCATGTTTACTGAAGTTATCGGCTCATTTAAGCTAAATCATCTCTGGCACCTGCACTTAAGTGACTCAACCATTGTGTTAGATGTTGTCTCAGTGCTGAAGTGGACCGCTCACACGTTAGGAACAGAACGTTTATCAGCTCATCAGCCTGAAGCGTGATGGACCATCAGCGCCACGGATCAGACATGCTGACCTGTGGTCAGTTTCTACTTCATTGAAACTGATGGTCTCTTGTTTCTGTTTGTTCCTGTGATTTGAACTGAACTGTTAGCGAGTGCATGCAGTGACTTCCCTCCTCTGATGGTCAGTGGGCACACGGAGCCCTGACCACACCACTGGCTGACCTCGGTTCAGACCCGTGGACCATCTGGATCATAGAGTTCATTGTTGTGATGTAGTTTAGTGGTTTGATCATTGAGTTGTTGGCTCCACTACCACCACACACGTCCTCTATGATGATGTTGTTGTCCTGGGTGGAGTCATGTGTCCACGGAGAACAGTCTGGGGCCGAGGCAGCAGCCCTGTGGAGCTCCTGTGTTCACTGTGAGCTCAGCAGAGACCCGCTTTCCATCTGTGAGGAAGTCCAACGCAGAG
>NW_007578502.1:248005-250197 GCF_000690725.1 Stegastes partitus | reverse complement strand
CACACACACACACACACACACCATGCCTGCCTACCATCAGGAACAAGTTGGTCTTCAGCGTCTTGAGCCACCTGAGCCACGGCGACCAGGTCCTGGGTTTGGATCTCAGCCCAGGCTTTTCTGTTAGCGTGTGCATAGCATGTGTTGTCACCTCACACGGTCCAAACACATGTAGGTGACTCTAGATGGGCTGTAGGTGTGATTGTCAGCGTGCATGGTGGCCAAAGCAAAGTGGACCTAACGTGCTCCATGTGGTTTCAGAACGGTTCTCTTCCAGTCTCTAGAACTGCATTTAGAAACATTTCTCAGAAGCTGAACAAGCAGAATAATTTGGGCATTGAGTCAATCAGGAAATGGTCAGTTCAGTGCTCAGTGAAGCAGCGAGCTGTCTGAGACCCGGCCGGCTGTGTGGCGTCTCACCAGCCTCATCCCCACAACGTCTGCTGGTGGCATCCAAGGATCCCGTTCAGATGAGCTCTGGATGCTGCTCAGGACGGCATGCAGCGGCTTTACCTCATCTGGTTTAGCATGTACTGTTTCTCTATATTACTTAGAAAAGTTGCCGTGATAAAGCAGAGATTTGTGTCTCATAACTAACTCTGCTCATCAGACTTATCCTGAGATAGTGTAGTCGTAGGTCTGACTTCAAAATAGCTTCAGCTTTCAGAGATCATTTTTAATTGACAGTTTTCTGTCTGTCTGACACGTTTTATCTGCCCCTTCTGTGTCCGCATGTGAAAGCATTTCACTCCACCCCGATCTGTCCAATTTAAGGGCTGCTTTGCATGCAGCGTGCATTACTGCGCATGTCAATGTTGTTTATTCAAGAGGAAAATGCATACTGTTGTGATGTGTCCGTGTTATCGCTGCATGTTTTCTTTTCCACACAACAGGAATGAGGACAAAGAGCTGCCAACAGAACACACACTCACCCACAGAACCGGTCCACTCTTTCTCTCTCTTTCTATCTCTGCCTCACTCTTTACTTCTCTGTCTGTCTTTCGTTCAAAGGCTGCCAAATCCTTCCCAAACCAATTAGAGTCTATGTAGGGTCCTGAGGGGGGCCCTGTGGTGACAGTAAAGGCTACAGAGTGGCAAGGGGTCTGAAGAGGCAATCACAGGCTGTGGTATTCGACAATATCACAGAGCAACAACAATAGCAGGCCATAAATCAGCCCTGGAACAGTGAATGGACATTGACTTGTTAGAGACTGGGAGACAAGAATAGTGGCTGGTTGAAGGGGCAGGAAATCTATATCTAAAATCACAAAAACAGCAGAGCCCTGGGTAATGTATACAGACACGCATGATCACAAAAATCACAGTGAAAACACGGCTGTCACCGTCTGTCCTCAACCAGCTGTTCACAAACAAAGACGGCAACGCGTTCATCCATCATGTAGAACAGCAGTCAACACTAAAATAAATTAAATCACACAGTGAGAAGACGGTTTGTACACAAAGTACAATATTTTAAACATTTAAATGTTTTATTTTTAGTCATATTTTTTATTAAAATATTTTGATATTTGCCTTGATAACAGCTTTCTGCACACTTCCAACCAGCTTCATTAAGCTAGAGCGTATCCTGGGATCATAGCTGCCATTTGTTTTGAAGAGGACGGGCCATGCTGGTTTTGCATTGTTGTCTTTGTGCCAATCTGTGGAGCGACACCCGACGTGTCATAACTTAAGAAATAATACCTCTTCAGTGCTACAACCCTGATAAAACAACACAAACCAGTGGTATGATGGTGTAGGTTTGGCCCCTTCGTGGTGTTTCTACTCTGATATTTTCCTCCCAACAGGCAGACTTGTTCTCTGTGTTTGTTCAGCCTATGGTGCCGGTCAGAGCCATGCTTTATGACAATAAGATTATTACAACTATGTTTTTTTATTTATGGCCGATATCTGAACCTGCATTGGGCAGCGTGATGGCTGGTGGTCCCAGCTGGACCGGCTCTATCACAGTTTGAGTTTAAAGAGAAGTGATGGTGTTCCTACTTTGAGTAATTTTATGGAAAAGTGGCCCCATAAGCAGCTACGTGTCTACATGTCAGACGTATGCTTTTACTTGTTTTTGATTGCTTTGTCAAGATCTGTTTTAGTTTATAACCTTGTCAGCAAAGACTTGTCATGTACAAAATGAAGTGTTTGGAACAATAATAAACGGTGTCCTGACGTCAGCATCA